>NW_001820821.1:132249-254799 GCF_000146945.2 Sclerotinia sclerotiorum 1980 UF-70
ATACAGCGCATACCGCCCTCGCTGAACAATTAGAGTGCACCTCAGATCACAGCACTCTAAAAACCTACCTCCACTGGAATTACCGAAGCCAAAAGCCCGCAAAGAAACTCAAGCTAAATACACTGAATGAAACGCTCTTTAAAGACCTACTAGGAGCTAACCGCATTAATATTGCAGCTATCCCCAAAACACCCTCCCCCAGAGACCTAGATCAAGCTGCATCATCCCTTACACAAGCCCTTACAAAAGCCTATACAGGCTCTGCAAGAAGATCCACAAACGGGCCTCTTCAACAACCCTGGTGGAACGAGGACTGTACGAAGGCTGTGCACGAACACAGAATCATCAATACACCTACATCCAAGCGCTCTCTTCGGAAAACAGCCCGAAAAGCAAAACACACCTTCTATATTACGAAAGTGGATAAAGTAGAAGATATAAACGATGTATACCGAATAGCCAAATGGCATCAATCCACAGGAATATACCGAACCCCCCATTTAGCAGACCCCACAAATCAGACCATTGCAAACACAGCTGAAGAGAAAAGGCAATCTCTCGCCAACAACCTACTGACAAACCTCGCTGAAGTTGACGATATCTCATTTGACACTCCGACAGCCTCAAGCAGATCTATCACCTCCCCAGACATAGATATACAAGATATCGAGCTGGCCATCCTGAAAGCAGGGAACAATGCACCCGGTGCGGACGAAATCCCAACAAAAATCCTACAAGTCGCATGGCCACAGATAAGAGAGACATCCCTATCTCTTTTCAAAGGATGTCTACACACAGGACACCACCCAAAATGCTTCCGATTAGCTACAATTGCAATAATTCCCAAGCCCAACAAGCCAGACTACTCCAGCCCACGCTCCTACCGACCAATCGCACTGCTCTCAGTCTTAGGCAAAGGCCTAGAAAGACTCACCGCGAAGAAAATGTCATGGCTCGCCCTGAATCACCAAGTCCTAGCAAACCAGCAATTCGGAGCTCTTCCCCTGAGATCCTCGGTGGACCTCACCACTTGCGTTACACATGACATCGAAGCATCTATAAAACAAGGATTAAGGACTACTCTGCTTACAATGGATGTAAAAGGGGCGTTCAATGCAGTGCTACCAGGGAGACTAGTGAACCGTCTCCGGGAACAAGGCTGGCCAAACAATCTGGTTAAATGGATACAATCCTTTGCTACCAATCGTTCTATCAAGATCCGATTAGACGGCGAGATTGGCCCGGAAACAAAGCTAGAATGCGGTCTTCCTCAAGGCTCATCGATCTCCCCGATCCTGTTCATGCTCTACATCGCGCCCCTCTTCTGGATGGGCAAACCACAGAGCAGATTCGGATATGCAGACGATATCGCGATACTAGCGACATCAGACTCACTTCAAACAAACTGCGACTCTCTACAAATGGATATGCAAGAAACCCTTGAGTGGGGAAAAACCGAAGGCATTACCTTTGACCCCAAGAAATCTGAGCTCATACACTTCTACAAAGGACACCGAACACTAACTGATACCCCTGCAATACATACTGAATCTACAAATATAAAGGTCAAACCTGGCCCGCTCAGATGGCTCGGAGTCCACTTCGACAGGAAACTATGCTTCAAACCACATGTCCAGATCCTCGCAGCCAAAGCCCTCAAGGGAGCTAATGCACTGAGATCCCTCAGCAATACACACCGAGGGATACCCCCATATCTCACTAGGAGAGTGGCTGAAGCCTGCATACTCAAACAGTGCTATTTCGCCTCGGAAACTTGGTGGCCGGGCCGAACCAGACCAAAGAAGAATGCTCTAAACAAACCGATCTCGACCTCGAGTATAGTGGATAGCCATATAAACCTGCTCAATAAAGTGGTAATTACCTGCACAAGAGCAATCCTCCCAGTATACAAAACCACAAACACAGCAGTACTCTACGAAGAAGCCAAACCCAGACCATCAGAGATCGAGCTAAACCAGATCTCACAATCATACGCAGCACGAACCACCAGATTAGACCCCTACCACCCTCTCAGGGTCAGAGCAGAGAACATAACCAAAGCCAAAGAACAGAACCGCATCCCAGACACAAGATTTGCAAGGCACATCACAGCATTACCAAAGACTGAACATATAAACCCTTTAGCCTCCCCACCCTGGGAAATCAGAGAGTCGAGGGCAGAGGCTGAGGCTCGTATCAATGGCCCAATGGGCAGAACGAAAGCACAAGCAGCCGAGGACTTCAAAGCCTTCCATGCCAAGATACCAAGTAGCGATATATAGATCTTCTCGGACGGCTCAAAAAGCGAAAACAAGGATGGTGCAACTGGGGGTGGTTTCGTAATCTCACAATTCGATATTTAGATAGCACACCACTCTTTCTCATTAGGCACAAACGCAGAAGTGTTCGATGCAGAAGCCACAGCCACAGTAGCAGGGGCAGCAAAAGCCCTCACTCTAGCATCAACCAAACTGGCCACAGATCTCTGGATCTTCTTAGACAACCACGAGGCTGCTCTCCGATTAGGATCCCACTTCAATGGTTCCTCACAGAGAGTCTTTGAAGACTTTCTAAAGCTTACACAAGCTTGGGCTGTCAGATCAAGGCTCCCACACACCTCCCCCGGGAAAATCCGCATCCGATGGGTCCCAGGGCACCTGGATATCCCTGGCAACGAACTAGCTGACAAAGCCGCTAAGGAAGGAACAAAACTCCCCTTTCCCCTCAACCCGATCTGTACGCTAGCATCCCTAAAAAGAATGATCAGAACAAGGGCCAACAAAGCAGACGAACAATTATGGAATACAGTCAGGCCACAATACTACAAAGATCTCCAACTCAACCACACTTCTAATACAGACACCCTCTCTCTGAAGAGAGCCACACTCCACCATATTCTCGCTATCAGATCACAGCATGGCGACTTCGCAGCATACCATGAACGCTTCAATCACACTACAGCCCACGTCCATTGCTCGTGCGGTAAAAGGAAAACTCCATTACACTTTTTCTTTTGCAAAAAAGGAAAAGCCTTCAAAGCGCTCACAAAGAGCCCCCCCTCCGAAGCTATCCCCTGGCTTCTAAGCAATCCCACCGGTATAGCCAAACTAGCCGAATGGCTAGAATACACCAAATTCTACACAAAAATCTGCCCGTGGCACACAGGTGCAAGATAAAAAAAAAAAAAAACTTTCTTTCTTTCACTGGATTCAAACGGAGTTAATAGGTCTCTAAGGGAGCTTTTCCTTCCTCTTCTTTCCTCTCTTTCATCTTTCCCTTTTCTTTCATTCAAAAAAAAAAAAACAAGTATGCATACGAACAACCAAAACAAGTACGAGGAGACAGGGAGAGAGATCAAGAGCCAGTGATCTAGTGGACGAGGATGACCACAATTACAACCCCAAAAGGCCTACCGGCCCAAACCCCCCCTGCGAAGGCAATCATGTAAACCCTGCCCTAGCCCCCTTTAAATTGTATATAAATACTCCCCCTAGCTAGCTGATAAACCACTCAGAGGCTTCTCCTCTGAGCGTCATTTGTCCAAAACTGGAATAGATGGCTAAGGTTATCACGCGCCAAGGCGCGTGGGCCTACGGCCTATGACGATAAACACAATCAATCAATCAATCAATCAATCTCTACTTTTGTTTTCCTTCTTCTTTTCTCCTTAGTTTAGTATTTTCTAATATAAGATACTTCTGTCACGATTCATTAATTCACGTGACCTCGAGGACCTTGAGGACCTTTTGGACCTTAGGGTCCCAAAGGTCCTCAAAAGATGATATAGGGTATATAAACATTCATTTAGTCTCGTAGTTAAGGAGCTTTGTGCTCAACTTAGTTATCAATTAGTTTACCTACATTCTACTTGATCTAGTAACGACTTCACTTCCAAGTGAAGACCAGTGATAAAGCCTTAACCCACAACTACCAACCAGACGAAACCTTAGGCAGCCGCTGCCTCCAGTATAGTATCGTTACAACTTCACCCAGTATTCTTGAGTGTGTCAATTATTTTTTCAAATAAATTGATTTATTTAATTGATTATAATATTTGTATTTCAAAACTTTTTATGATTTATTTTTAATAATTTTTGTTGAAAAATTATTTAAGATTTTCAAATTTATATATAAATTCTGTTAAAAGGAATAGAAGTTACCGGTACTAATCACGTGTCGTGATTAGTAATACGGTTACCTAAACAGGCTAGATTAGACGAACCATAAGCAGGCATATTGGTCCCCTCAGAGGATACCACGAGGAGATTAATATGCCTACACACGTAGTAATATAGTCAATATAGAGGCCTCTTCCACCCAATCTTTTAATAAATTCTATATAAATTAAAAATCAAAATTTAAATCATTAATACCTTGTTACGACCACGAATCTTATACTAATCGATCGTGTGCTTACGAGATACGATTTGACCGATTTAGTATGGAATTAAGTGTAACGATACTGTACTAAAGGCAGCGGCTGCCTAAGGTTCGTCGGTTGGTAGTTATAGGTTAAGTGTGACGGAAAAGTCGTAAACGGAGTCAATTCAATCACTTAGAATCTAAAACTAAAGAACTAAGAAGATTCTAAGTAAGAAGGTCTTTATATACAGGGCTAGTGCACGTGAGCCACTAGTGGGTAACAACCGTCACGTAACATTAAGGCTTTATCACTGGTATTCACTTGAAAGTGAATTCGTTACTAGATCAAATAGAATGTAGGTAAACTAATTGATAACTAAGTTGAGCACGAAGCTCCTAGGGCTCCTTATCACGTGATTTCTGATGGTGCGTGCATACACGATCTTCAGGTGACCAAGATCACATACTAATTCGATGAAATCTGATCGTGTTTGCACAAGGCCTAAGCTCTTCTAATTAATCAGTTTGCTACCATCGTAACACCATCAATCCTAATGGTGAATCGTGACATTAAGGTGGTGTGGGGAACAAATATACACAGACCCTGTTAAGCTTAGATCCAGTTCGATAACAATCACAAAACCATATGATTAGAGGATCATATGATGGAGCATTGGAGGTTCGAAGGCTCCTATGGCTCATAGTTACGAAGCTCTACAATAAAGAAATTCATACTGAATATATAGATCTTCATGCTCCCTTGGATCCTTTTGTGTTACGTAGTAACAGTCAACCTGTCCATATGAGCTCAGACCCCGTGAAAAAGCAAACCGATTCACATACAAAATTGTATGGTAATCGGTTCTTAGAGTCTCCCCACCTTCAGCAAGCACAGACATATAGTCTGATTCAAGTCACGTGATAGACCCTGCATATTCAGGGATACGAATCGTAGGTCCATACGAATCGAAGGTCCACAAACTCTCAGGATCCAAGAGATCCAATGGAGGACGAAGGTCTATATCATCAGGATGGTTTCCTTTGTGTAGAGCTTCGTGCTCAAGATCAGTCATTTAGTATACTCTACTATTAGTTACGAATTGCATATCATTATTGTCATTACTTAAGTCCCTGCTTGACGCCTAGTTATAAACCACCTCGAGAGCCTAGAGCACTTCCACGTGATCTAGACGGCAAACCTCGTAACAATTCGATGATAAACCACGTTATATAGAAAAACATAATTTTTTGCAGGGATTTTGTCACAAAACGTCACGGTATTCGATAAGTAAAGTCTAGAACTCTTATATTATTGTTCCCTTCTTTTTCTTTATTCATTACCCAAGAAATAAAGGACTTGGAGAAATATACCCTTTCCGGAACACGGTGACGGCTTACTGTTCATTCAATGATAATTTGGGGATATTTGTCTCGTTGCAGAACTTCCCACAGAATGCTAAGACAAAATTCGACAAGTTCCTGCCTCGCCGCAATAATTAGCGGCACAGTGTTGGGAGATGTTGGTGATCTAATCAATAACTCCCCTACACACTGCCTCAGCTTTTCATTCATATGAATAATCTTTTTAGCACGGGGTTTAACAATCCCCATTGAAACGGATGTCAGCCGGCCGATGCATGATATGTGAGCAGGCGACAGGAATTGCGCCCCTCCAATCTCCTTAGTCTTTGCTTTCCTTTTCTTTCCCTTCCCTCTCACTTCTCTCGATCTCTCTTCTCCTCTTATTTCACTTAAGTGTCAATCTTCCTCGTTCTTTTATCTAGATACGCCGCTTGCGACTCTCATATTTCACTGCAACTTCCAACTTCAAGATTCTACATCATGACTCAACCTATCGAAGTATGGACGTCGAGTAAGTAGACTCCGGTCATGATCATCAATTCATCGCCCGACTAACCCATACTTAGTTCCAGGTCCTAATCCTTGGAAGGTAGGAAGCTCCTTAACTACACACGAGCATGTTCTGAAAATCTTACACAGGTTATCATACTCCTCGAAGAGCTCGGAATCCCGTATGTTATCAAAGAAGTTCGATTCGAAGACGTCAAGAAACCACCCTTCATTGACATCAATCCCAATGGCAGAGCTCCAGGTACATAAGCATCATTCCTTCTGAATATTGTAACCATGAATTCACAGAAACTAGCTATCATCGACCCCAATACCGACTTGACACTTTGGGAATCAGGCGCCATCTTACAATATCTTGTCAAACAGTATGATACGGAGAAGAAGTTGACCTGCGAGAAGTTGCAAGACGAACATCTCCTCAATCAATGGCTCATGTTCCAAATGAGCGGTCAGGGC
Organism: Sclerotinia sclerotiorum 1980 UF-70; assembly: GCF_000146945.2. Taxonomy (NCBI): domain Eukaryota; kingdom Fungi; phylum Ascomycota; class Leotiomycetes; order Helotiales; family Sclerotiniaceae; genus Sclerotinia; species Sclerotinia sclerotiorum. Next base: position 138,940 of record NW_001820821.1, read on the forward strand.
CCATATTTCGGACAATGCGGCTGGTGAGTATTTACTATTCAAAGCTCCTACTTTTTCCAACGATCCAAGACTGATCACTCTTGCACAGGTTCAATATCCTGCATTCCGAGAAGATCCCATCCGCCATCGAGCGTTACAATAACGAGGTCGCCCGCATCCTCGGGGTATTGGAACGTTCGCTCGAAGGAAAACAATGGCTTGTTGGTGACAAGTTTACCTTCGCTGATCTTTCTTTTGCTCCTTGGAACGACAGAATTGACACGTTGTTTTCATATCCACCTTGTTCTTACGAAGATAATCTTCTTAGAAAGTTCCCCAACGTGGATGCTTGGCACAAGAGAATAACAGAGAGGCCAGCTTGGAAGAGGTCCATGATTGACAGGGAGAAGAGAATGGCCACTTTGGGCTTGATGCCAAATGGTATGCCCAAGGGAGTCTCAAACATGGAAGAATACGTAGCCAAAATGGAGGCCGAAGGAGATGCCTAGATTGTTGCCTCAGCCAGCTTGTAGTTATAGTTGTCGTTCAATAACGCTTTGCGTGAGCACAACGGAATCCAACAAGGCTAAGACTCTAGATACGTCTTGACAATTAATACCTATGCAAAGAACTTTATCTACCCATCTAATTGTTTAGTGAGACCTACTTAAGTGGTGACAATATCTTAAAATGGCCCATCGGTAGCACCTGCATCATATATTTAATTTGAAGCCGCGGTCTCTCGTCGAGATTAGGCTCCTAGAGTGAAAGTTCTATGATATTTTGCAGGTGACTATGATATTATATGATATAATAACCGTTACAGCTTTCACTTTTTAGACAGGCAGATCACCTAGACTTGGTAAGAGATGTCAAGTATATACAGCTGCCTTGAGTTAAAAGGTGTTGACCTCCTAGGATCTTGGCAGCATATGCATATATATTGCATGATGCATATAAGGAGCAAACAAAACTCAACTTTTAATTCATTCTTTCCTTTTTGGTATACTGTTTGTTTGCTTTCAATATTTTGATTTCAAAGCACTTTAATTCCGAAGGCCGAATACCTAACCCTATTCCTTCATTTTTTGAATATATACTCGCAGCTTAACTGCTTAGCTAGAGAATCAATCAATTCAATCTGATGCTCTTTCTGGTTTCAATAAACCCAATAAAAGGATATACCTCTATTTTTGGATTACCCAAGAACTTTGGTCTACACTACATTTTACAGACACTAACTATTAATATTTGATACCCAGTACAATCTTCTACAACTTTTTCACACACTTTCTTTTCTCTCTCAGTTGATCATAGAGTTAATTACAATTGCGCTACAAGTTGTTTGCTTTAGTGTTTTCCTCATTGGATTCTATCTGGTTTGTAGCTAAACAATGTCCTTGAGAAAAGTAAATTTTGATCAGGGCTATTAGATTCTAAAAATTTAGTATATGATATTGGTTTATTAAATGTGCCAACTCATCAAACGATATTTAAATATTTAATTTTTTGTTGTAATTATATTCTGAAATCAAATATTTTGTTAAAAGGAATGACCTCACACAGGGAATAGTGGGAAGCTGATAGGGCAGAACTGAGGTAATATTGGTCTAGTAGGTTAATCTCTCTTCTAAGTTCTACGGAAGTGCGAAGCTCTCTGTAAGAGAGCTTCTCAATCTAGTCCTAACAGGACTAGTGCCCTGTGCACGTGCTACGCAGGAACCATTCACTTTAACATAAGTAACAAATTAAAACCTATGATAAATCGATATAGTATATTTGTGTTACGAGGTTTGCCGTCTAGATCACGTGGAAGTGCTCTAGGCTCTCGAGGTGGTTTATAACTAGACGTCAAGCAGGGACTTAAAGTAATGACAATGATGATATACAATTCGTAACTATAGTAGAGTATACTAAATGATTGATCTTGAGCACGAAGCTCTATACAAAGGAAATTCATCTTGATTATGTAGACCTTCGTGCCTCGTTAAAAAACCGATGGCTATAAACCCGACAATTCGATCACCGCAAAACCGATCTCGATTTGTCGGTTTCTTGATCATGTGATCAAGAACGTGACCCATGTTACTGTCCGACGTAACAATTTGTTTCGAAGAAAAAGATAACTTTATTAGAAATGTATCACTTTTAAGCACACTGCTGCTCAAACTTTCTACTTAAAGAATGTTTCAATACCATTCTTGGGAGAATTCACAAATCTTTGGTTTCAACCTGAAGAAAAGAGTCAGTAGACTCAGTGAATCAGTAGACTCGGTGAATTAATAAACTCAATGAATAAACAAACTCCCCTTTCATCAAACTTGATGCGACAATACTACTATGAACTCCAAGGCGCGGGGTCGCCAGGAGATAAGTTCCACAACAGGTATCGAACCCCTCTCTCGTTCCTCCTGCATAAATACAGCCAACTAACTATTCCGCAACAAAAGCACTCAACTTCTTCTCGTCATAACAATCTTCCTCAATCAATTTCTCCCATTTCTACAGCAAATAAGCCAATGAATTTAATAACAAGGACTAAAGCAGTTGAACTCACCTCGCCAGTAACCTTCACCACAGTAGGCAATCTATTAATCCCCCAGGGTTCCTCCCTCCAAGGACTTTTCTTTCCAGGTGACATATCCCTCCATCTAAAAATCAATTTTCATCAGCCATCATCCTCACCATGATATAAGTTATATAAAATCCACAATCTCCCCTTCTCTTTACATGCCAAATCTAGATCTAGATCTCCAGGTAATCAATAAATCAATAAATCATAAACAGCATACCCGACCTGCAACCCCGCATAAACAAGCCTAACCCTCTCTTCCACAGCAGCCTTATCAAGAAATCGACTCAAAGGACCCTCAGCATTTCTACAATCCCCGCACCAAGATTCATTGGTCTCAGGTTTGAGCGAGGCGAAAAAAATCACATATTGTGGTTTGCTGGCTTCTTCGAGATGCTTTTGGAGGACTTGTGGAGAGTCGTTGAATACGGGAAATGAAAGTGGCATTTTTGGTGAAGATATATGTTATGTCTCTTTTTAAGGTGGAAGGGATGTTATTGCGGGTGGAAGTGTGGTGATGATGGAAGGAGAGAGAAAAAATGGCGTAAGGTGTTATTCTAACTTGGAAGGTGGGGTAGGTCACTGAGCCGGGGTAAACCCGATGTTAGACGGAGTGAGTGGACAATCTTTCACGTGCAATTGCAAATGAAGCTATTCACAGAAAACAATACTCATTAGAAATGATTTTTTACTCAAATGGACTTGATTCATATAATTTTTATTCTATTAACAATTACCCATGAATTTAAAGCATATATAACCCCCTTGTACACCCCCCTATCTGACCATACTTCTCATCACCTACGCAGCCCAGGCTTCTCCTTCAATTACATGGCTACATTCTTCCCTTACTATATATCCCCCCTCTTATCAAGATATATCAAATTATATTATCGTTTCAGGCAAGTCATCAAGTAAGTTCGGTACACTCGCCTTGTCGATGATGGAGTACATAACAGAGAATAAGCGAACGAGGAAAAGCGAGCGCTGAATTGAATGAAACATGGGGAATAAAAATTTGATTCTGGTACTGACTAGATCGAAACATGAACGATCTCTGGGAACTGAATCAGATCACTATGATCATAAAACGAACGCGGCCCCTTGTAATACCTCATAAACATGATATCAGCTTCTTCGCGATATCTATGGTCCATAAGCATATAGTAGAGATCGATGACAACGGCATGAGTTTCCCAAGACGAAAGTCGATAATTCTCCTCAAACTTGCGGAAATCCTCCCGTTGTAATTCCAAAGCCCCTTAATGTCTTTCCGACGCTCCATGTATCCCGCTAGGTTTGTCTGTGATATTAAGGCAAAGAAATCCGTATCACCAGACTTCCTCAAGCCATCTCTGTAAATTTCTTTCTCTATGGCCTCGAAAGCATCACAGTTCCCCTCCTCCGGAAACAATTTAGCAGTGAAGACTTTTTCCATTTTTCCACCGTGATCTTTAACATGCTTAAAAAGTTCGATATATGTATTTATTAGTCACTGTTTAGTCGGATTTTGCTTGTCAAAAGGAATCCTGCCATCTAAGAAAGCTATTGATATTAGAATATATAATGATTTATCAGAATTGGGTCTCCAGCCTTTGTTAAATCGCTTCCCAATATCCAAGGCTTCTTTCAGTAGATTCTTACCGTCAGAAATACTTTGAGCTTCATTTGGCCTATTTCTGCCCATTTCGACATAGGTGTACGAAAGTTCTAATAAGAGCTAGAGTTTATGCTCAGTTTTGCGTAAATATTTCTTGAGAGATTTTAAAATTACGCCTAGAATCGTTTTGGCTTCTTTATACCTATGCAATCTCACTAACGCAAGTGCTAGATGACGACAGCTTAGGCGGTAGAGATTGGGGTCATGTTCCTTGGAAGAAAGTTCAACTTTTCGTCTTAGCTCTTCCGCCACACTGTATTTTCCATTCTCTTCAAAAAAAAAAAAAAAAAAAAAAAGACATGGATAAAGTGAAATGGGATTTCAATGTTTCCCGAGAGGGGCTGACTTCCAAACTTTACCCAGTTGAGGAAGCAAGCTTCTATGTCTTTCTCAATGCCAGAATTAGAATTGCGTATAAAAACGCCCTTAGAAATCTTCAACGAATATTGAAGAATGCACAAAGCTTCTAACGCAAGGTCATGTCTCGTACGCGGATCTGGTCGATAAAACGCCCATTCTCAGATCATGGGATGAAAAAAATAGAAGCACTCGTCGTGTTTGGTCTTTTCTATGGTTTGGCACAAACTGAGGTTGCTAAGCTCTTCCAAAACACCTTCAAATTTGCTCTGACTCCAACTATCTGTTCCTTTGTCCCTGAAAATATCCATCCACCATGGTCTTCGTGTAGCCATATTGAAACAGGTTTGAAAAATTATTGAGCTCATTCGAGTCCCATTTAGTAGAAACGCACTGATACAAAGAAAGTGGTGCTTCGCATTTGCCATCTCGCCACTAATGCAATTGAAAGATTGCCCCCATATAGTAGAAAGGGAAAAGGTATCTTTTGTTTAGGGTTCAATGGATTGGGTGCTCTATATGTCCAGGTTGGAGGATAATAAGCCATTATTTCCTCCCGCCGGTCTTCGTTTACTCCGGTGAATGCGTTGAATTCAAGTTTCCGATTCTTAATATAAGCTCCAGCTCGGGCTACAGCTAATGCAAGACATGAGAGCAGACGGCAAATTTCGCAGGCTTGCCTGATATCCTCATCTGTCATTCCATTCATATGTTCTGTGTGATTGAAGAGTAGATTGATGGCCTCGTTTTCATCTAAATTCCCAATAGATATAGAGTGACCGAGCCTACTCAGATCTGGGTGACGGCTCGTTATGATAATGAAACCGTAGCTACCACGTGAGACATAGGTATCTGTGTTGAGAGAGGAACGACTGTTCATATTGTCGAAGACGATGAGCCATGGATGATAGTGGCTCCTCTCTCGCATCTTAGCAAAAGCAGCGGCGGAGCGGCGCTCTGGCTCCATCCTGTCTTCGTGGTCATACATGGTCGTTTTCGCAATTCCACGAAAGCTTTCCTCCATCAATGCCTGACCCACACTCAATCCACATTATAGCAAAGAAAGAACTAGTACGTTTCATCTCTCGATAACAATGAAAAGCAAGCTGAGTTTTACCACAGCCCCAAATTCCATGAAGAACTACAGTCTCTGTCGATCCATTTAGTAACACCTGGTTTATTCTTTCCTCAATTCTGCCCATGCAGGAACGTTTTACGAGGGCTTTAGTATCAGTCAAATCAACCGGAAAGCAGGCATGCTTATGAATGGTAACAGGATCGTGATGTATTCGACCATCTAAATTCATTAGCCACCATGATGGCATAATAATATGACAGATATTAGTTACCAAGCACTTGAAGGTTAATAGTGAGCTTGGTACGCTCATGTGCCAACGAAGCTACGATTTCATCAATTTGATGATCAATATCATCCTTCCGGAGGTATGCTTTCGTATGCGCACTGACTTGGCCTAGCTCTTCCCACTCTTCAAGTTTAATTTCCCCGATATCTCTCTCAACATTCAGCTGGTGGTAAATCTCAGCAATATGTCTATATTTCTTGTCCATCTCGCCAGCCTCCTTTTCCGTTGGTGTTGCCAAACCTGCTAGGACGTTCACGAGATCTGATGGAAAGGCTATCTCCAGTGCCGATTTTGGCTTCGTGACTCCGAGAGCCCTGTTAGCCCCAGCACCAATATTGAGAATGCAAATGACCCTCAGTGGACCAAACACGGGTATCGCTTCTGCTAGCACTTGTTTAACGGGGATATTGCAGTCGACCCAGCATCCACAAATTCTTCATTGATACCATTTTCTTCAATCATGATACTTTTGAAAAGTCGAGGGGCTGCACACATTGCTCGAGCTGCTTCCCAGATCTTGCAATTGTAACTTTGATCCGTAATAGCTAACCATGAACGAAATTTCGTAGGATCACCTTCAACGTGCAATGAACTGACAGCACACACGAAACCATAGATAGTGAGACTTGTGCTACCGCAAAATATTTTCTAAGCAGTGATACATACGTTTTACATGCCCCGCAATTTTCTTCCTCATTCATAAGGCTTCCGGTCATCGCCGTGACCTGGTCCATGTCTAGCTTCCAACAAAGACTTGATTGCTTGCTCCAGATTGGATGCGTAAAAAATATAACCATGCAATGCCTTCGATTTTTTGCCTTTGAAAATCTGCTTTGCTATTGAAAAATAACATTTAATAGCTTCTGCTGTAGATAAACGGAGTCGTCCAAGCAGCAAAACATTTAAGCTAGACTTGGTAAGCATCCAGCATCCAGCATCCAGCATCCAGCCCGAAGATTTTAGGATGGAAAATATTCATTCTCCTGTACTTGTGCCGCACATCATGTCAAAATAGCCTGCCGGTAATAGGTTACCGGAAGATTTACACTTGTATTCGAGACGATGCATTGTCTCGTTGAGGATGAACAGCTCGGATAGTCCTCGATTTCTACCACCGTTTGCAATCAAACGTTTAGTAGATATCTCAAAAGAGGATGTTTCAACTTGCCGAGTGATAAAAGTCTTAAAGGCATTGCCTCCTGACCTACATCGGGGACGTCGGGGTCCATCTCTGAGCTGCACCGAGACATTTTGATTGTCGGTTGAACAGGAGCCCTAGATGAAGCAAAAGAGTTTTTGAATCGAAACACGCTCAGGGCTCTGGGAGGGGGTATCAGTGCAGCAATAAACAGATGATTAGAGACGGTAAGCCTAACTTAAAGAAAGGTGTAAAGGACTTCGTACTCGGTATGATAAGGACACTAACATAGGGTACTCGTACGAAATTCACCCTCGTATCCAATGATCTCAAACCAAATTCCTTTTCCCAAAAAATGTTCGGCTCGTATTCAAGAATTAATCAAACCCTACAATTATATAACTAAATATTAATATCCACATAAAGCGAGCGAGGCCACATATTTTGACATAGCCTAAGCCGAGCCCGAATTACTCGTGAAGCATTCTTGCGAAGCAGCAAAGAGAACACAAAACAAGTATGCGTCGTTAATTTTGTGATACTATACCACGTACTCACAGGCGCTTCTTCCAGTCACACTAGTATTACAAGCTCGAAAGGATCTTTCCCTCAAAAGATTTCATTAATTGGATATCTTTATGCACTTGCACAACAAGTAGGAAATCCGCTCCAAGAACTAACATTAATGCATCTGCAGTGGTCGAGGATCCCTGTTGTAATTCTAGTTCTGCCCAATTGACAATAACTGCTTCACGCAGTTGCTCTGCGCGGAGCCTCAAGATGAGTTGGCATACCATTGGGTTTGGTATGCTTGGTAGCTTGAGGGAAGAGATTATGGAATGGCATGGACCCTATAGTTAATGCTAGCCATTAATCCATTAATATAACGTGCAATCGGTAAGTATCACATGAAGGAAAACCAAAAGAGCTTTCAGACAAGTAGACCAAAAAAGGGAGAAAACGAATAATTTCCTGAAAAGATAATAATAAATCAACCTAAATAAGTAGCAATCCTCCAAAATGCCTCAAAGATGAATACCCATCGACCAAATACGCCAGCATGCTCCGATATCCTATATATCAAAGTAGCGCAACCATACCTTAATCCAGTTCCCAATCCTTTACATCCACAGATTAGATGGCCATTTTATCCAAAATCTTCAATACTCCCTTGCCCTTATCCCCTCCATCATCTAACTCTTCGATCAATTTCTTGACTCTTTCTCCTAAGGTATTGAGAACCTTTCGACAATATTCGAAACTACCAGTTTGTTCCATGTATGCTACTGCATATTTCTTGACTTGTTCATCATCCGGTTTCTGCTTTAGGATATTGAGAAGAACGAGATTATCCGGTGCGGCACGAATAGAATGAATAATCGGAAATGAGAATTTTCCCTCGGTCAAATCCTCACATAAACCCTTATTTTGTGAGTATTCAGGAGAAGAAAGATTTTGATAATCATCGCGGATTTGAAATATGATTCCAATGAGGTTAACTAAGGGCACACAATCCCTAAACAGGGGTTAGCATGTTTGTAGATCCAGTGGGGGGAGGGGGCGGGGTATTTACCTCGAGGTTTTGCTCTCAGCTTGCATAAGCTTGACAGCGAGTCTGAAAAGGCCACCAGTTTTATTACCAACCATTTCCAAATAATCATCTTCGGTAGGACAAGTCAAACTATCTCTCCAAAATAGATCCATCCCCTGACCCCTATGAAGGTTTAATAACTCCTCTGTGTAAATGGTAATCGCTTGTGGATTGTTGAGCTTCTGCAGTTCTTGCAACGCGCAAAAGTATACATAATTCGCGGAATTGATCGTTTGCGCCGTGCCAAAAATGCTATGTGCGACGGGTAATCCACGTCGCAATAATGATGAGTCTTCGACATCATCCACGAGTAATGATGCCGTGTGCAACATTCCCACAACTTTTGTAATAACTTCCAAACTCTCCGGTGGTACCTCCAACCATTCATTGAATGCCGCGATCAATTGTTTCCTAATGTCCTTTCCTGGATGTGCCTCCAAATAATCATATGGACCGAACAATATCTTCTCCTTTTCTGGCGCCCATGAGCTTCTACCATGGAATGCCATATCGTTCTTGTTGTATTTATTTGGATCTGGAGCAGAACCCCCTTGAACAGAAGGATTCAAGGTCCCTGAAGACTGTGCGGTATGCATACTATTTCTCTGACTTATCCAATCGCCTTCAGGTACAGGACGTAGAACTGATTTCGAAATTGTATGATTGATGTTGTTGTGACCGGTGGAGGAAGTTCGTGGAGGAATAGCGTTTGGAGAAGGAAAGTTTTCGGAAAGCATAATGGAAGGACCTCTATTTGAAAGATTGGTTTGAAACATTTGGCCCTGCTTATTAGAGATATTTTCACCCTTTAATTGAAAGACGGAGAGAACAAGACTATTGATATGATTGATTCGTAACCTTGCATGAATTTGTGGCGTTGAAGAATGAAATTTAATGAAGCTGTTTGTGTGTATATTTCTGTTCCTTCGTTTCCCTTTACAGATGTACAGAGGAGCAGAGTAGAGTGGCTTGGTTATAAGGATCCGATTTCGATGAGTGTCAAATCAGCAGTATCAAATCAGTAGTATCAGCAGTGAGCAGAATGTAACAGTGATTCTGAGGTTCTTGGTTTACCGTTTCACTACCCAATGCTTAACGTCATTTATTTTTGGTCGTGCAAAAAAGGCCGGCGGCTTCCAGATTTCTTCACGTGGTAGTTAATATTAGGCTTTCCGCAGATGGTAGTCTGTGGTGGTGGGTGAATGGTATGTTCATCTGATCGCATTTGATCGTGTGAGAATATATTGAGAAACATATTGTTAATATGGTTAGAGATGAGAGGATTTTAGATAATTCATTCCTAATAATGAAGAAAAGGGTTGTCCTGATATATATTTAAACATACCTAGGTACATAAATATATATCAAAGAATAAATTGTTTCACATAAATTCACGTCATAGATCAATAGGTTATCGTAGTCAATAAACTTCAATGAAAAAAGAAAGGAAATGTCCACACTATTCGCACTATTCCCAAAATTGGTCAATTATCTCTTCACCGCCCTATTTCATACAGAATCTGCCACTCGGTCATTTATCAATGCACCAATGCCGTAAGCTAAAGCACAGATTTACACGCTGCGTCCGATGTCCGATGGTAAAGACTCGACTTATTAATATCTTCCCTGAACCTGAAAAGCTTCCCGTCTCTTGCATTCGTTGCCCTGAGAACGATCCTATAACCCGAAACCATTATTGCAAATTAATAGTAAATCTACCATTCAGCTGTGTTTCTTGACCCAAAAAATCCAAACAAGATAATATTTTCTTTTTCCCGTACATTCTCTTCATTTCCTGTATTAACATTCGAATCTACATTTACATTGGGTATCATTCTTTCAAAGTGTATAATTCAATTCAAACCAAGTTGCGAATTTGGATTTGCGCAACCTTTCAAAATCCCAGACAAAACTCCATTCATTCAACCAACGCGTCCAAAATCAAAAGTAAACAATGGAAGCTTTACTTTCTCTATCTTTCGATAATCTCTCTTCCTATGATGCATCAAAGATTCGAAAAGGTCTCCGACAGGTCGAAGGACTTTTAGCCCAAATTTGTCTATCCAATTCTCCAAAGTCCAATGCCGATAAGCGCCGTTCAATTGTTGATCCGGGAAAAGAACCACCTCCACGAAAGCCTCTCAATGAACTACCTAATGATGCTGCATTTCGAGAATTCTTTAGATTACAAGAGGGATTTGAATGGAATGTTGCTATGCGATTGGTTACATGTTTGGATAGATTGATGGGGAAGAGTAATGATGGACAGAGTGATATGTTGATAATTCAAACATTGGAATTGATACAAGGGGTTCTTTTGTTACATCCTCCTTCTAGGAGTTTGTTTTCCAGAGAATTATATATGAATGTATGTACATCAATCAAATTTACGCGCTTGCTAGGAATTGAGATGCATGATACTAACTTTTCCAGCACCTCCTTGATCTCCTTGAACCAGTCAATTGTCCCGCAATCCAATCCGCAACCCTTCTCACACTCGTCTGTTCACTTATCGAGACACCTAAAAATACTCGCACATTCGAAACCCTCGACGGTCTTTTAACAATAACCTCAATCTTCAAATCTCGAGAAACAAGTCGCGAAGTAAAGCTTAAGCTAGTTGAATTCCTATACTTCTACCTAATGCCCGAAACCCCTTCAATACCATCAGCAGCCGCATCAAATTCGTTAGCATTATTGCAACGCAGTCCAAGTAAGCTTCCTGGCGTATTCAATAGTCGAGAAGAGGCAGGAAGGAGAAGAGCACAAAGTGAGAGTGAACAAACCAAAACTTTAGAGGAGAAACAGGAACTCTTGGGAAGATATCTTCATAATGTTGATGATTTGGTGGCGGATCTTCGGGAGAGTCATCCATTTGGAGGAAGTGTCGGGAGTTAATTGATGATATAGATAATTTCTAAACGAGTTTTGGTGAAGGGTTGGTGAGATTCTTCAAGGCGCGCATAAAGATTCTTGTGTACATCTGGGCACGCATGTCACGCATTAATGGGAGTTCTGATTTGAGACTGGGGCTTGGACGTACTCTATTTGGGTTTATTCTCTTTTCAGGAAAACCAATTGGTTTATTCTATCAACATACCAGTAGTGCAAAGTTTGGATGAGACGCGAGGACTTATCTTGTATGTTATGTTCATGTTTATGTTTATAATACATCAATGTTTAGCAAACATTCAATATCAGCAATGGAAATCATCACTTAGAATCTATGTATGCATGCATGCATGATGCCGGCCGGTACTCCTCAATCCGACAATACGAAACTAAGAAACATAGGAAATCCAATATTCCGATAATCTTATCCCTGGAATTGAAGATAATAATGTGCAGAGATATATATATATATATAGTTACTCAATATCATTGAATCTTCCAAGAAGTCTTGGAAGTACATATCTGTAATAATGTTACGAGGTTTGCCGTCTAGATCACGTGGAAGTGCTCTAGGCTCTCGAGGTGGTTTATAACTAGGCGTCAAGCAGAGACTTAAGTAATGACAATAATGATATGCAATTCGTAACTAATAGTAGAGTATACTAAATGACTGATCTTGAGCACGAAGCTCTATACAAAGGAAATCCATCACGATTATATAGACCTTCGTGCCTATGGCTACTCAGTAGGATCAATGCGGCTCAGTACTGAGCTCACTACACAGTTGGAACTTGGAATCATTCCAACCGTTGTTTACTTTCTGCCAGACGATAAGCAAGTTTGGGGTAAGATTAGGAACAGCTAATTTCCAAAGAGACTATTGATTATCAGGCTCAATCTTCTAGAGTTTTCTGAAGCTATTCCCAGATTTATCGGACGAGTAACTTCAAATATGTCGTCCCAGAGAATGTCATGTGAATATCACATGATTATATTTGAAAGGAGTGGACAATCTTTCGGGGAGTCCTCATCTTGTTAGCGTCTTTAGCTCTGTTGTTATCCTTGCTGATACCTATGTGCATGTCTCTCAAGTTACAACTATTGGTCCTCTTTCCAGCAGACACATTCAGGATTTTTTGTACTCGCGTCTGGTCGCATTACGGAGATCCATGGAAGGCTCGTTTGAGGTGAACCTGATATCTTTATTTATTTCTACTACCAATCTACGATTCTTACGATTGAAATACCTCTAAATCAAGTATCTTACATTTTAGCCTTGTAACCCGTAAATGTTCTATTTACGTCCACACCCCGCATTAACGAGATGAACATCAGGATTCAGGAATAAACGAGCAGTGTAGCCTGTCAATCTCACTTCACTAATTTCCCATGTTTCTTTTATGGTACTAACGGTACATTCATAGGTACCTAAATATGATGTATTTATACAACGGTTTATTTTTTTCGTGATGTTTAGAATGTTAGCGGGACGTATGTCATAGTTCCATTGCATCTAGTATGGTATGATCATAAAAGGATCCTCCTCTTATGCACCGCCATGAGTGGCTCCAAAATACTACGCTGAATTGGCCTTGCTGCCGAAAATCCTAAATACTTGAACAAATATAAGCAATTCAAGTAAGTTTAACAAGTAAAGTATTCTTCACACTTTGTTGTCATCACTCTTTTGCTTTCTTACTGTCCTTCGAAGTGTAGTACTCGCTATGCGGGTACTTCAAAATGTTTATTTGCAATTAATTTTGCTTGCGTTTGCGAGTTTAGTCCATTCATTTCGTTTCACGAACAATGCCTTCAATCCTGTGTTAGGACAACAGTTTACAATCACCTGGATTGATTCAACTGGTTCTGTAAATCTTCATTTAGTTCCAATTCAATATTACAATGAAAGTATTCCACTTGCCAGTGCAGAATCCATAGGAGGTGTGTTTTAGGTCGACAGATATTAAGACGTTCGTAGGAGAAACTGACAGTAGGAATGACAGTTGCAATAACGGGAAATTCATTACCTTGGACTCCTGATAATTCGCTTCAAGCAGGAGTTTATAAAATATATTGGGTTTCTCCAGACAATACTCAATCTGTGAATAGTCCCACGTTCACACTCGGTCAATTTGCTTCGGGCTCTTCGAACAGTACAAGCAACTCAAACAAAAACCAATCTAGCTCCATCGACTCAAACAAAACCAGTTCATCAACCGGAACATCAAACCCAACGACGACGAAAGGGGAGGCAACCTCATCTTCGAGTTCAACAATAAACACCCCATCAGAAACAAATCAAACCAACTCCCTCACAAACACAATCAAAATCACCATCGCAATTAGTATAACCCTCGGCCTAACCCTCCTCCTAGTCATAGCTTTCATGCTCATCCGACATCGTCGCCATCTAGCTTCTATCCCTCGAACAAAAAGACAACTCACCACCAGAGAAATCGCCGATGACATCGACAAAGATTCCTGGTACGAAGAACATCAATTAAAATCAAACCCCGAATTACCTAGTGATTCGAAAGCTATTACGAATTCGTATGGTGAATTGATGAGGAAGAAACATGTTAGTGTTAATATGGAACCTGTGGAAATGGAGGCGTTTTTCGTTAGGAAAGATATCGATATCGATGTTGATGGTGGGGATGGAAATCATGATAGAGGGGATGTTAAAGATATTAATGAATTTGGATTGGGATTGGGACTGGGAAACGTAGATGAGCTTGTTGAGCCTAGGGAGTTGGATGCTGAGACTACGCTGGGTAGAGGTGTGATTGGTCGTCGTTTTAATGTGCGTGATAATGTTCATATTGTTGGTTTATGATCTTTTAATAATGTACATCTATATGATCAGTTTTTATGATTCTATTATCAATTCCCTAATGTTAAATCTTATGGAGTCTGTTGGTCGGGTAAGCATAGCCTCAAAATTCTCTTATATTTATTGAAAGTAGATTTTTATCAATATTATATTAGGATTATATAACGTGGTTTAACACCGAGTGCACCGTATCACCGAGTGCACCACTTTTACCTCAATTTGCACTTTCCAACTTCAACACGCGATTTATCAATCATTTACTATGCAATCAAATAGAAAAGAAGCTCAAATACTCTTAGCTATCGAAGCTATTCAAAAAGATAAAAAACTAAGCATTCGAAAGGCTGCCAAGCTATATAATATAACGAATACAACACTTCTCCGCAGAATGAATGGTTTAGCCCCTCGTACAGAAATTCGAGCAAATAGTCATAAAATTACCGATTTAGAAGAGGAAGTGCTTATTCAGTATATAATTGATATGGATGAGAGAGGTTTTGCACCTAAATTAAGTGGTGTAGAAGATATAGCGAATTATATTCTTGAATCGCGGAGGGCGAAGAAGGTTGGAAAGCTCTGGTATTGGGTTTCTTGAGACCAGAAAGAGTATCAGATTGAATTGATTGATTCTCTAGCTAAGCAGTTAAGCTGCGAGTATATATTCAAAAAATGAAGGAATAGGGTTAGGTATTCGGCCTTCGGAATTAAAGTGCTTTGAAATCAAAATATTGAAAGCAAACAAACAGTATACCAAAAAGGAAAGAATGAATTAAAAGTTGAGTTTTGTTTGCTCCTTATATACATCATGCAATATATATGCATATGCTGCCAAGATCCCAGGAGGTCAACAACTTCTCTACATCCAAAGATACGAAGACAGCCTCAATCAAGCTTCCGAACGAGGAGATAATTCAACCCTCAACACTAGTCAGATGGCTAGGCATATGGTTCGACCCTGGCCTCAGTTTCAAACAACATGTCACAATCCGAGCTACCCAGGCTAAAACCTCATTCTACCGAATGGCTAGACTTGCTAATTCTGAAAAAGGCCTTAGTCCCAAGGCAATGAGACAGCTCTAGATGGCATGCGTCACCAGCATAGCTGACTACGGTTCAATTTTATGGTGGAAAGGGCAAAACCAATTCAAGAAAATCCTTCAATCATTGCAAAACCTCGCCCTTCGAAAAATCCTAGGAGTATCCAAAACCTCACCAATAAAACCAATGGAAATAGAAGCCGCATTGTGCCCTCCAGAAGTAAGGCTAAATGCTGGAATCAAACAATACGCCTTCAGATTATTGAAAATCTCCCCTTCTCATCCTGTCAATTTAATAGCTACAAAGCTGGCTACAGAAAAGGAGAATCAAGATGTAGTTGCAACCCCTCAAAGAAAGCAATTAAAACCTACTCAACTCGAAAAGATCAAAAATTCAATTCAGAAAGACTTCGATCCTCTCACTTTAGAAGGAATCCATCATTTCTACTTTCCTCCTTGGAAGAAAGAAGTTCCATATAAAGTCAATATCAGCAAATTAGGAAAAGAAGAAGCTGCGATGATCCACAATCTGGCTTTCAAATATAGGTGCAAAAATACCATTACAATATACACCGATGCCTTATCCACTTTAGAGGGAATAGGGATTGGGATCGGGATAGCGATTATCTTACCAAATGGCCGAATTTCACATCAAGAGACTATCAATATAGGTGTGAATCAGCTTGTCTATAATGGGGAGCTCCTAGGAGTTACTAAAGCGATCGAATACGCAAATTCAATAGCCCAGCCAGGAAACAAGTTCAAGATATACTCAGATAATCAAGCAGGATTATTCCGGTCGAAAACCCCCTCCGATTTACCTGGTCAATCATGCCAAATCAAAGCTATAAAAGCTGCGGAAGCTATTCAAAATAAAGGAGCCGAAATCTCTCTCAATTGGGTCCCCGGACATACATCTGTACAAGGAAATGAGCTAGCTGATTCTCTTGCAAAAGAGGCGACCAAAATACCATCCTCATCTCACGAAACCAGTTATGCCTCCATTGGAATGGATATAAAAAGAATGAAATCAGAGAACTGGGTAGCCATCCTTAACACTAACAATTTTCATCAACCATCGTCAACATATTCAAGAAACTACCCCTGGAAGATCAGCTCAAAAATCAGAGTTCCAGGAAACATCAAAAGAAGCACAATCTGTGCTCTGTTCCAACTCAAAATTGGGCACGGATACTTCAAATCTTATTTGAAACGATTCGGGATCTCCTCTAATGACAGCTGTAGATGTGGGGGAAAGGAATCTCCTGATCATCTTCTACTCAATTGTCCTATATATAAAACGGCAAGGAAAACTGTTGACCTCCTGGGATCTTGGCAGCATATGCATATATATTGCATGATGCATATAAGGAGCAAACAAAACTCAACTTTTAATTCATTCTTTCCTTTTTGGTATACTGTTTGTTTGCTTTCAATATTTTGATTTCAAAGCACTTTAATTCCGAAGGCCGAATACCTAACCCTATTCCTTCATTTTTTGAATATATACTCGCAGCTTAACTGCTTAGCTAGAGAATCAATCAATTCAATCTGATACTCTTTCTGGTCTCAAGAAACCCAACAAAAACCCTCAATAAGGATAACCCCATAGTCCGACCTACCATGAAATATCTGCTTCATACTAAAGCAGGAATCATCAAGACCCTCGAATTTATCGAGGCGACGAGAATAGCCACCAGATCATGGCATCTCAATAGAATGCATGAAGAAGAAGAGGAAGAAGGCGGAGAAGAAGGGGGTGGACCGAAAGATTGTGTTGGTACGAGAAGGATACGGAAGACGTAGCACCCACGGATTACGTAGGTCCTGTATGTCTAATTGTATTCTGTCTAAAGAGCTAGCTACATATTGAAAGTAGTAAGTCTTATATAGACTTACTAAAAGAGCTAGTCTCTTTCGCGTTCGCTTAGTTCTTTATTACAGTAGTAATTGAATTGAAGTCATTCACTTCGTTCACACAGATTGTGATTGAATTGATCAATTATGGCCAATTTGGTCAATTTAGTCAATTTGGTCAATTTAGTCAATTTAGTCAATTTGGTCAATTTGGTCAATTTGGTCAATTTGGGCAATCACCCCAATGTCAAATTTCATTACACTTCATTTGTTATTCCTCTTATTTGAATACGAGAGTATCTGTAAGGCGGGCTTGGTTCCCTAGTATTAGTTTTCACTTCCCCCATTCAAACATTAGAAGATTGAGGCTTTCAATCTCCCCAACCTGTATTAGCTACGGTCGAATAAGGCCAGCTACCCCCCATGTATTATTGTTAGAAGCCTACAAAGCTCCTAGCCGTCTTAGATAGTCATAGACTCAGTGTAGACGTTAATTTAATCAATCAATCAATCAATCAAGGTGGCAAATAGAAAGTCTATATAATCATGGACTTCCCCCAACCTTTCTATTAAAGAGGGAAAAAAATAAAAGGATATGTTAAAAGGAATGACCTCACACAGGGAATAGTGGGAAGCTGATAGGGCAGAACTGAGGTAATATTGGTCTAGTAGGTTAATCTCTCTTCTAAGTTCTACGGAAGTGCGAAGCTCTCTGTAAGAGAGCTTCTCAATCTAGTCCTAACAGGACTAGTGCCCTGTGCACGTGCTACGCAGGAACCATTCACTTTAACAGGATATTATATTAAAGATACAAATAATGTAGTAGTTAATAGATACACTGAAACTGGTTTTTACTTAGATAATATGAAATTTGTTTCCATTTTCAAATTTCAAAAAGAAAATGCTACCATTGGAAAATCCCATAGCTATAATTCCCTTACGAAAAATAATACAAAGGGGCCGATAGTCAGAAGGTAGCCAAAGAATATTTCGTACTTCTCTATCTGACCTTTCAACTATCCAATGGTTTGATATATAGTACTGTTCAAAGATTGAGGATGTATCGAAATACGAATGACCCTCAAGCGTTTGAAGCGACTCGCCTGTAACTATATCCCAAAGCCGGATTGTTTTATCGAAAGAGCCCGAAGCTACCTTTGTACCATCTGGTGAGAAGGCAACTGAAGTAACCCGATTCGAATGACCCTCGAGCGTTTGAAGCAACTCGCCTGTAACTGCATCCCAGAGCCGGACTGTATCATCGTCAGAGCCCGAGGCTACTTTTGTACCATCTGGTGAGAAGGCAACTGAAGTAACCCAATTCGAATGACCCTCGAGCGTTTGAAGCGATTCGCCTGTAACTGCATCCCAAAGCCGGATTGTTTTATCTTCAGAGCCCGAAGCTACTTTTGTACCATCTGGTGAGAAGGCAACTGAAGTAACCCAATTCGAATGACCCTCGAGCGTTTGAAGCGACTCGCCTGTAACTGCATCCCAAAGCCGGATTGTTTTATCTTCAGAGCCCGAAGCTACTTTTGTACCATCTGGTGAGAAGGCAACTGAAGTAACCCAATTCGAATGACCCTCAAGCGTTTGAAGCGACTCGCCTGTAACTATATCCCAAAGCCGGATTGTTTTATCGAAAGAGCCCGAAGCTACTTTTGTACCATCTGGTGAGAAGGCAACTGAAGAAACCCCATCCAAATGACCCTCGAGCGTTTGAAGCGATTCGCCTGTAACTGCATCCCAAAGCCGGACTGTATCATCGAAAGAGCCCGAAGCTACTTTTGTACCATCTGGTGAGAAGGCAAGTGAAGAAACCCCATCCGAATGACCCTCGAGCGTTTGAAGCGATTCGCCTGTAACTGCATCCCAAAGCCGGATTGTTTTATCGTCAGAGCCCGAAGCTACTTTTGTACCATCTGGTGAGAAGGCAACTGAAGTAACCCAATTCGAATGACCCTCAAGCGTTTGAAGCGACTCGCCTGTAACTGCATCCCAAAGCCGGATTGTTTTATCGTCAGAGCCCGAGGCTACTTTTGTACCATCTGGTGAGAAGGCAACTGAAGTAACCGGATTCGAATGACCCTCGAGCGTTTGAAGCGATTCGCCTGTAACTGTATCCCAAAGCCGGATTGTTTTATCGTCAGAGCCCGAAGCTACTTTTGTACCATCTGGTGAGAAGGCAACTGAAGTAACCCAATTCGAATGACCCTCGAGCGTTTGAAGCGATTCGCCTGTAACTGTATCCCAAAGCCGGATTGTTTTATCGTCAGAGCCCGAGGCTACTTTTGTACCATCTGGTGAGAAGGCAACTGAAGTAACCCAATTCGAATGACCCTCGAGCGTTTGAAGCGATTCGCCTGTAACTGCATCCCAAAGCCGGATTGTTTTATCTTCAGAGCCCGAAGCTACTTTTGTACCATCTGGTGAGAAGGCAACTGAAGTAACCCAATTCGAATGACCCTCGAGCGTTTGAAGCGATTCGCCTGTAACTGTATCCCAAAGCCGGATTGTTTTATCGTCAGAGCCCGAAGCTACTTTTGTACCATCTGGTGAGAAGGCAACTGAAGTAACCGAATCCGAATGACCTTCGAGCGTTTGGAGGGCGGCACTCCAATTTGATCGTGTCCTTGATATTTTATAAATCCAACTTGGAATATATTCTTGAAATGTTTTTCGAATAATACTATTCTCTGGAGCAAAGAAAAGAGCTGAGCAATAGATTTGAAGAGGAGCTTGTTCAATTCCTATTCGATTGTAAAGGACGAAGCGTTTAGCGTCATGTATGAGAGTATAAAGTTCAGAACCTTTGTTAGCCTTTATTATCTATTAGCTGAATTCCTAAAAGAACTACCAAATAGTATTGACACACTAGAATATAAGACTCTAAAGAACTTATTGCGTTGATGCCCTCTGAAGTTTTCTCCATCAAGCTCATAACCTCCAGCCAATGTAGCAAATGATTTTTCAGGAATTCATAAATATTGCCGTTATCCTGAATGTGTTCTCCGTTTTGTTCAGGACCTCCATCTCTTAAATGGTTAATCCAGTAAATACAGGAATACCGTATAGAAGCTAATGTATCGGGATCGGGCTGTTTGACTTTATCAATAGGAAAGCCGGGATAACCCAAACCGTATATATCGCGTTTTAGAGTTTTTCTCATAACTGTTATCGAATTTAGAAGTGCTTTGTTATGAACTTTCCCAATTCCATCGGGAAATATTGTTCCAGCAACCTTTTTAGAAAGAAAATCCTGTGCTGACTGATGAACAAAGAATATACTCCTGTTACGAGAAACCAAAAAGGAACCACAAAGTTGTATTATTTCCTCTAGCGGATTCCCATTATTCATCTCCATCAGGGATATTAGTTCGTCAAGCGTAAGAGGCCGATATGCTATTACTACAATAGCCAGGATCTGAAGGCATATCTGAGCCGCCTCGATATCTTCCATATCTACTATCTGTTCCATCATACGATTATATAAAGGATCAAGTTCGGAAGGGTAATCTTGTAGCTTTGAATTCGTGAATAATCGAGCTTTTTCAAGATTTTGACAAACTAAAGCCACCCAAAGAAAAGTTCCATTTGCATGTTCTAGGAGATAACGTTCGATAGTATCCTTTGTCTCCGTTGTGTATTTTTTTGTTCTCGCAAGATATTTCACCTTCTCTCGGATATACCACCTGACAGCAGCAGATACTGATTCAGCATTCAGCTCGAGACTGAGCCGGGTTCCCTGCTCGGCCTGTTGTAACTGCTCTTCGATTTCGGGCCAGTTCCGACTAGAGACAAGCCATTTAACACGAGAAGAAATGGATAAGCCCGAAACAATTAGGCGAAGTAATTGTGGCAGGTCTTTTTGGCATTCGTCAAGTGCATCAATAATCAAGATCGTCGGCTTCAAATTCTTATCATGCAATATATCCTTCAAAATCTCAGAGAGTGCTATAAAGGTATTAGCATCTTTGAACAACTGTTCCTTTGCCTTCTCATATCTCTTTTGTAAATGCGAGAGAAGGACAGGCTGCCGATCTAGGAGCATATAGATAAGGCCACGTAGAACAGCTACAGCACTATTAATGCGTGCATCAGTGCCTTGGCAAAAGAAATAGGCTAAGGCAGTCTCATCCGATCTCTGCAGCTCATTTATTATACCACAGAGCAACATGGTCTTGCCCTTACCAGGATCTCCTTTAATCCAAAGTAGGCGATTATCTCGGTTAAAGTGCCATTGTTGAAAATCACTATTATCGAAAATCCAATTATATACATTATCAAGTAGTCCTCCTTTAGTCTCTTCGATACGTCTCTTGTCCAATCGTGGATCGGTGGTTCGTAGGTCGATTAGGCAACGGTTTTCCAAGGTGTGTGTATTGATATTAATAGACCCTCCTCCAGAATTAAGGTTTGATGCAATGAATTGTGACCCGTCCGCGTTTGTAAAATTGCCTTGTCGATTAATTCTCTGTCGTTTAGACTGTGTTTCAGGTAGATATCGGGATTTATCATCTTGATACTGCGAGTTGAAAGTTGTATCATGATTTGTGTAATATCGTTTATGAAGGTTTGTATTCTGGTTATATAAGATATTAGCCTACATATATCATTTGGGGAGTAGACCTTACCTCGATATCATCTCGAATAGGGAGTGTATTATCGTGGATATCCGTCGAAGGTGCAACATAGTTATTCCTCAAAGCCAAAGATAGTAAGGATCTTTGCTTTGTAACAAATCGGAAGAGTTGCTCTGCTTCATTCTGCTTGAAATCCCATGGAAGGACCCTTACATCTATGGTAGAAGCTGTATCCTCGAATTTCGTAGTTAATTCCTGGAGTGCTGTCTTTAAGAGGTTTAATGGGCCATCGGAGCCTTCAAGTCTTTGAGAAATTATCGACCAATCTTCATTATTGATTGAATTGTTTTGTATATTAGCTTGTAAAGTAGAAAGGATTTCATATATAGAGTTGATCTCGTTGATGATATTGTTGTAATCTGTGATTGGGTCTTTGATATTACTTAGATATTGATGGACTGTGCTACCAAGGTGGAGTAAAGCTTCGATTCTAGTAACGATTCTAGCGATAACACTATCAAGTGAATCGGGCATTGTGATAAATATACTTGAAGTAATTGAACTCGAAAGCTTCCAAGTTACTCGAACTGTTTATTGCATCCTTGGGTGGAATAGACGCTTTTACTGCGTAGATTGTCATTGTTGTTTTTATGTCTGGGGCTGAACGCAAAGCGCTTAACCACAGAGGACGCTTTTGGAGACCTTGAGGCGGTTTGTCACGTGAAAGAGATTCAAAGTAACTAATCAATGGGGTGTAGATCGAGTGGGGGACCAACAGGGCTTGGAGCTATACGATGTTAGGCCTAATATGGCAAGTACGATAATGAGTGGGTCTATATAATCAGGAATCGTAGCTTCAATAGTAAGACAACCCTCTTCACACTTATAATGACAATCCTTCAACGATTAATTTTAATGATGATTCTTTAAAAAGTCATTGATCCACCACCCGAATTGAAATTACCCCCAATAAATTGCTTTCCACCATTAGTAGAAAAATGGCCTGAAAAGCTAGCTCCTTCATCACGACTGTGATTTTCATATCCATTTCCATATCCATATCCATTTCCATTTCCATTTCCACTCTTGCGATTAGCTAGTTCTTGATGTGCATTATCACAAAGATTGGTGATGACATCAGAAAGTTCTCTCCAATTTCCATCCTTAGGATCGGAAAACTTATTGAGTTGGTAGTGATCGAGTGGCAGGCCATATCGTTCACAGCCATCTAAGATAGCCGACTTTTCATCCACAATAAAATCCTTATAATCATCTCCGAACATTTTGGATACCTTGGAGCTTTTTTGTTCAAAAAAGCAATGTACTGGAATATTCTTTTCATGAATCACCATTGAAAACCCTTGTACTGCATCCAACACCATTTCGTTATTAGCTTCTAATGCGATTAATGAGGATGCTTCTCCTGCAGTACCAGCGCGGATAATTCTTTGCAGAAGTTCGCTTGAGGTAATATTATCAATGCCCCTATGTGGTGTCCCAAGCAATATAACCCCTATCGTAAAATCGAGTATTTTCGACGTTTGAGGTTTGATCAAAGCCTTCATCTGAAGTTAGTAACAAGTAAATTCATAGTTTGCTAACCAAAATACCTTTTCAATCACAAGACCACCAAAACAATGCCCAATAAACACTAATGGTCGTAAAGAACAATTCTAGTAATCATTAGCCGATAACATAAGTCACATACGTTACATCACCCTTCTTTACCTTTCGTTGTCGCAAAACCTTTCGTCTCAAATCATCCGCAACATGGTCAAGACGAACTTTGATAGCATTATCGCCATACCAGTTACTATCATAATTGAAGGCCATTATTCGGACATTGGTGATATCTGCTGGAAGCATTGTTGGGTCGCTTAACCAATTAACGCGATCCTCGGATTTATTCGTCGGAACAGAAGGGGGTGCAATGCTAGATTCGGTATTACGATCGATATGTTCTTGTGGTTTCCGTGCTTTGGTCCAGGTCGTCATTGGTGTGGCCCCAAGTCCATGAACAGCCACTATACTTTAAAAGAGTCAGTATTCGAAGATAGGATTATCCGAAGGTAAGGTGAAACAAATAAGAGTACATACTCAACAAGAGGGCTTTCGTAATCGACAAGTACATGGATTCCCAAATCTTGCGGATCAATCTGCCTTGGCATCTTCAAAGTTTCCATCTTAGCTTTGCCTTCTACGTTTCGCCTTGGGTTTTTTGGTGTATAACTATATAAGACAAACAACGATTGATTGAGCAATCACGAAAAGATTGGTATACCTCAAGAGAAGTATCGATTATTATGCCCTTATAAATTTCTCGAGGATAGATTTCCAACAATAAATAAAAAGGCTATGTGTTGAGGCTGTATTCTATGTGCTATTCATATTCAATTGATGCGATTGGAGTATTAGTTATGCAAGCTGACACACTTTGGGCAGGCAATAACGTCGAGGCAGACACGGTGCTACGATGCATATATGTACTCGGTGTATATACGAAACCCATTTTCAGCGTGAATTTGGTATATTCAACTTAACTATTAATCCCTCAAGCATTCCTGGCACATTCTTCTACATCGTGAATATTACACTAAGCTCAAATGCAACGATAAGATAATCAGCAATATGAGTATCAGTTCAACATCGCTAAAATACCCATTCGGGAAAGAGCACGAATTGCATAATGGACTACATAACCCAAATGAAGCTCAGCGACTACCTGGCTATTTTCAAATTTTGCTTCAAGATACAATGGAACTGGCAACCTTTATATCCAAAGATCTTCGTACACCAGTATTAGAGAAAATCTCCCCTCGTCTATGGTGGATGTCCACACAATCAAGCGCACATATTGGACCTCTCCATCATCAAGGTGTTAAATTACGCGATATCGTCATTTCGGAGAATCCTGAGCTTCATCAGATTTGGTATTACGGCAAGATCTTCATCAAACCTGTACCAAAATATTTATTATCTTTCGATTTCTGGCATACCTATCTCATATCACCTACTTCGCCCTTGGGCTCAGAGAGAGAGATTATTAAACGCTCAGCACTCAGCTTTCTTCGTACTTATCGATATCTCGTACAGTATGAATCCGATTTCAATATTGCTATAGAAAGGAGGCTTTTACCAGAAGCAACGACATGGGAATCCTTCTCCAGACTTGTTTCAGATCTCCGCAGAATCGATGATGGCGATGTTACGGGACGTTATGCATTTGGAGAGATATGTCTTTCAAGATTAAATTTTTATGTCAAGATTATTCTTGGGAAAAGCATTTTCCATAAAGTCTATGGCCAATATGGTGCTTATTTTGGACGTTTTTATGGTCCTTTTTTGTTTATTCTTGGAATAGTATCAATTATCTTGAATGCTTTGCAGTTGGAACTGGCTGTAGTACCTCTTGATAATACTCCATTGCAAAGCGTTCGGGATATAAGCCGATTCACTAGTGTTCTAGTAGCAGCTATACTTTGTGGGATTGCATTTGTGTTATTTTTAATACTTGTATTCCGAATCGCAGCGGAGTGGTTTTATGCTTGTTGTGATCGGAGACGGCAAAGACGAAAACTTGATCATGTTCTTTAAAAAATTTCAATGCCGACCAAGGGGAGAAGATTGAGACAAGAGGAAGGTTATCACCTTGATCCAGGCCACAAACCTATACGTTTTGGGGTTATATATGCAGCTTTAGTCTTCTTAAAAAATAAAACCTGAAATTGGTTTTCATGTGACCACTTTGCTTCCGTCAAACCAATCAGAAAAGATACGAAAATAGTTAAACTCATAGTGCCGGTCATGTCGTTAAATCGGCTTCTATAATAAGCTCCATCGAAATCACAATCAAGAAATCATCCCTTAGGAAAACATTACCAGAAAGGATATCAAGCAACGATCATTTGATGCATACTTGGGTTTCAGATTCCAACCGTGTGATTTTCTCTATCATACTATATTTACAATATAAATACAATGATGCCTGATTGTTGGAAGAGGCAGGAGCGCCAGATTGCGACGTTTTTGCCCTTCTGCGGTTTTTTGACGGTCACATTACTGGATTGTGCCCTTTACAATACTACAAATAGCTGGGAATAAGGGACATCACCATCATTACGACAATCACCACAAAATCATCTCTTTAGAGAAATCCTTTAGTACATCGGGTGTGATTTACCAAATTTCGATGTTTGTGCAGGAGTTTGTGTGTCGAAAGGCTTCGGTCCAAGGTTTATCATACAAGAAATGCACCTTTTTTTCAACTCATTTCAAACAACTAAGAATAATTCCTTCTACCGCTTGTCCTACTTGCTCCAATAACAAGATAACCATCTTCACACCCACAATAAGAACCTTTCCCCTTCATTCTATTTGTATATCAAATCTTCAAATTCACTCTACTTCGGTGTCCGCGTGAAGATCTCCTGGTCTTGGTAGTAGTATCGTTCGCTCACCGCTTCCAAACGGGTTCTGCCATTGCCGTCATTTCTTGATAAACGAAAACCTTATTTACACTACTCAGCACCTCCTTCATCAGGTCCAAACAGGTTCGTTGCAGTTGGTAATAGGATCTGCAGATACTAATACCAAAGCTTGGAATACAAATGCTATTTGTTTTAATCGAACTCTACAAATCTTTACGAATAATTTTGCGTTCCCATCCATACCGATGCCTTCGGTGCATCCGTTTCATAACAAAGTGGTTATGGCAGAAGAAGTCTCTTTTTACACATCGCAAAGCGTGGTGGTGCTGCCATGAAAGTAAATGGTGTAGTAGGTTAAAAATCTGGATTTTGAATACCAGGTTGTATATCTATCTACTGCAGAACTCTTTGTCCTTGGCAACCGTCAATTATAGCCGGATGCTAACCGATGGGGTCAATCATGGTGTACATCGATTGCAACCCCGCATGGCTAAGTTTGTGTCTAGATTCATGATCATAGCTTTTCTTGATACTTGTTATCATTCAATATGAAGCTAAACTTCTCGCAGCGAATGGGATGTTGCGAGTTTATCTGTTGGGATGGAGATAAATACAAGTGTATATCTTCATTGAGTAGACTAGGGCGAAAAGCGACGGATGACGGGAAATGATAAGGTAAGAGGCCCTTGGGGGGTAGGTGATTTAAGAGAAAAGTTGGAAGTATCTTTTTCGGTATTCAGCAGAGCGCGTCTGAGCATAGTGATGCCTAACTAAATCAGATATTGTTCCTTTTCACTTTCACCCCTTTCTTTACCTGTTCACATAATTCATCTTCATTCATTAGCATTCCAAATTTTCCATCAAGACCTTGCATATAGTTTTGAGGTACACGAGCTATTTCCCGTTTCGCCAAGGTTTACCATTACTTCAATTGGCAACTATGAGGTTGAGATCTCCCATCTTTAATACTTCTCATGAGCCAAGACCGGGGTAGTCCCACATAGCATATATACCCACCAACTCTGATAGTCTCTTTAATAGCTTTGATGCTCAATTAATAGCTATGTAGATTATGTCCCAAAGCAGTACTGACAGCGGCTCTAATTTCCAAGTCCTGCTCTTCAACCTTTCCTATTTCCATTTACTGTCAACTTTGGTTAAAAAAACCATGGCACTTAAAATGATAGATTATTTCCTACCTTATCTAGGAGAGAATCCCCAAATTAGTGACATCAACAAACCACTAGCCAAGGTTCCATATAATTTGTTGACCTCCCACATCTAAACTTTTACACCATTCGCAAACAACGATTCCAAATGTCGGGTCAACAGTAAGAACCTATTCCCAAACCGTTCGCAATTAAATGCTAACTTACCTTTCAGAGCAGAGAAGCAGACTCAGGCCGAGACTGCTCCAAGAATGAGTGGTAACACCATATCTTCAAATCTAGCTCGTACGGAGAGTATAAAAAATGAGATAGCCCTCACCGCAGACGCAAGACAAAGTAGTTTCGGAGCGGAGACCATAATAAATGAAGAAGAGCCCACTGATGAAGAAAGGAGAACTCTGCGACGTAGTATGTAGCAATTTTACAAATCATAGGTGATAGAGAAGCTGATAATATCTTAGTTGGTGATAGTTTGCCCATGTCCGCTTGGCTTGTTGCTATTGTAGAATTATGTGAGAGATTCTCATATTATGGCTGCGTTGGATTATTTCAAAATTATGTTCAACGACCTTTAGATGGTTCTTTGGGTCGAGGTGCTCTTGGTAAGAATTTAATCACCTTGCATTAGGACCGTTAACTAACCTTGTAGGCCTTGGACATCGAACTGCCACTGCTCTTACCGTATTCTTTTCCATGTGGTGTTACTGTATGTCAGTTCCTGTCCGTCATTTTCACCGCGTTGATAGCTCATATCTTACTAGTTACCCCAATCTTCGGTGCCATCGTTGCCGATCAATATCTTGGTCGATTCAAGGCAATTTGCTACTTTGCCATCGTCTATATGGTCGGACTCCTAGTTCTCGTCTTGACATCCCTACCAATTTCACTTCAAAATGGAGCCGGATTAGGAGGCTTCATCACCGCCATTCTCATCATTGGTGTTGGAACCGGAGGTATAAAATCCAACGTCAGTCCTCTAATAGCTGATCAATATACCCGTAAACGAATGGCAATTAAGGTCCTTGAGAATGGTGAGCGTGTAATTATCGATCCAACCGTTACTGTCCAGCGAATTTATTTGATCTTTTATTGGTGTATCAATATTGGAGCTCTTTCTCTTCTCGCAACACCATACATGGAACGAGATATTGGATTTTGGTCTGCTTTCCTTCTGTGTTTATGCGTTTTCCTTATTGGATTCGGCACACTACTTTTAGGAAGAAAGAGATATATTGTTCGCCCACCAAAGGGAACAGTAATCACCGATGCATTTAAAGTCATTGGAACAATGATAAAGCACCGAAAACTAGACGCGGCCAAACCTTCCTATCAAGCCGCAAACAATATCCCACAATCAACTCAATGGAACGATCAATTCGTAGAAGAAGTAAAGCGCGCATTAATAGCCTGTCGCGTCTTCGTCTTCTACCCCATCTATTGGGTCGTCTACGCCCAATTCTCTAGTAACTTCGTTTCACAAGCCGGAGAAATGAATACCCACGGAGTACCCAACGATCTTTCTCAAAACTTCGATCCTATCGCTATTATCCTCCTCGTTCCAGTAATAGATCGATTCGTATACCCACTATTCCGCAAATTGCACATAAAATTCCGACCCATCTCTCGTATCACATTTGGATTTATCGTCGCAAGTCTAAGCATGATGTATGCAGCCATCGTGCAACACCTCATCTACAAAGCCGGACCATGTTACGGCAAACCCCTCGAATGTCCCGCCGCCGTTCTACCTGATGGAACAATCCAACCCAATGACGTCCATTTCGCTATTCAAATCCCTGCTTATATCTTCATCGGTATATCAGAAATCTTCGCTTCGGTTACCGGTCTCGAATATGCATATACGAAAGCACCTGTATCGATGAAATCATTCGTGCAAGCTATGTTTTTACTCACTAATGCGTTTGGATTCGCGCTATGTCAGGCTTTTATTCCTTTGGTGGGTAATCCGACGATCCTTTGGATGTTTGTGGGACTTGCTTGTGGAAGTTTTGGGGCGGGGATTGTGTTTTATTTTTGTTATCATAAACTTGATGATCAGGAGGATGAATTGAATAGTTTGGATGCTAAAGCTGAGGAGTTGGAATTGAGAGGGACGGATAATGGGAATACTAGGGATATGTAGGGGATTGTGGTGGAGTGTGGGGTTGTGGTGTTCTGGTGGTGTTGTATGGGTTGGGTGATGTTTGGGGAAGGCTACGTCTTGGGAGGAAGAATATATTAATATTTTGATTTGTGATGATGTTTGAATTTAGATAGGCGAAAATAGAATGTGTCGTGCGTCAGGAGGTAGAAGTGGCGAGGTTAAAATATCTCCTGATTAGGTTATGTATCCACAAAGCTATTATTACTCATACAAGAATTATCAGACGAACTCACATCACTTCAAGAATCTCCCCCCCAAAAAAAGACTACGGACATACTCGGGTATTTAGTAAAAAAACAGAGTTTAGAATAATCTATTACCTATCTCTCCACCTATCCACCCATCCACCCATCAATCTACAGAGTAATCAATAATACATCAAATGACCTACGAAGTATTCCCTCGGCCCCAGCCCCAGCCCCACCTACCCCTATCCCTACCCCGACCCCAATAATACAAGTACGGAGTACCCCATAAATCTCCATTCCCATTCCATTCCGCCGGAACGAAATGCAAACCTAAATCTAAACCTGGTGACCCAAACCCAAACCCCGATATTAATCAATAAATAAATACCTAGGTAGTTTTGTAGTCGATGAATGAATGGATGAATGGATGAACAATTTATCATATCATTAACAGGTGATTCTAGTGTGGATGTAGACGTTTTGAATTAGGTAGTTTCCATCTATCTCTTTTTGCTGTAACCTTCTGATGGAAAAGAAAAATTACTAGTGACGGGGTCCTTATAATCAAGACAATTATTGTTATTATTCTTCTTCTTCCAGGGAAGAAAAAAGTTTTTTGAAATTGAAAAATTCAATTCATCTTTTAAGTCTCTATGATGAATTGCCATTCATACAATTCTACAGCTACTTAAATTTCTTATTGGTCCAGCCTTATATAAATACAACGAAAATAATGTCCCTTGACAAACTCCAGATAGTGATTACATGCCCATATCTTCATCTTGTAAAAAGATCCCCAGATTACTCCCGTCCGTGTCTCGCAATATATGAGCCCCCTGTGTTAGGAAATATTGGCAAATATAGACAAAATATGAAAATTCCAAAATAGTACCACTGGTTCTGCTGGACTGAACACCTTCCACAATATCTCACATCGGCCACTTCAAACTCCTTCGATTTGACGATTACAAGGGCTCGAATTGTGCTTAGCCTGACCTCTCACTTTCATCAACATCAAATGGCCACAGGTGCTCAAACTGCAAGTCTTTCTTTGTTACTTCAAACGAAAATTTGGGTAATCTGTTCATTCTATACCATTCGAAATCATCGCCTTCATCAAGTTCCGATTTCTTAGGCAGATAAACATTAGTATTCCGTGTAGGAGAGACAGCCCTTTCTAGATGATCAAGCCAACCTGGAAATGGAATATGCAATTCATCCCCAGGAGGAGGGGTTGAATGTACTTTGTCGTATTCCTCAGGGCTTGCCTCTTCGTAAGTTTCTTCACATTCCGGATAATCGACTAGGTGAACCTTGATATTGGGATGTCTCCAGTCGGGGAAATCTTTTTTGACACTGCTCAGTAATTTATAGCAGTAGCCCCATATCCAGTCAGCACGTTTGCCAAATTTAGAACCAGGCTTGGGCTTGAAAGTATGATCATGCATAGAAATATCTCTGCTGTCCCTTGGTGGGATCAATATTGTCAAGCATTCAAGCATCGAAAACTCTGCCCAAATATGAGGAGGAACCGTGACAAAGGCACGTAGGTCCATTTGGAGATTTCGAATCTCTAACATATTTTCAACATGTTCCCTTAATGCTACTGGAAGACTTTTCCATTGGTTCTTAGTGGCGTGATGTCTGATCAGAAGGTCGACAATAATTCGATGCTCTGTCCAGCGAAGCCTGGGTAAAGCCATTTTCCACGGCAAAAAGAATTCGTCATTAATCAGATCAAAATAGGCCTGTCGCGATAGACCTTCATCCATGATTCTCTCACCATACTCTATCGGTAGGCATGTGTACACTGTTTTGGCCACCTCCCGTGCAATACTACATGCATGAAGTACAGCTGGAATGTTTTTCTTGCCCGAGGACTTGTTTCCCGGGTTAATCTGCTCGTAACCCGTGTAGTTAATTGATATGGCGCTGGAAACGCGTCGGTGGAAACCTCTATTAAAATAATCACTTTTTCCATAATGCACAAGAGAATGGCGGTCAGGTTTCTTGTTCTCTGCTGCCATACGCCATATGATTATTTGAAGTTCCACGGGAAGATGGGGAAATCCTTCGAAAACATATGCAGGTTGAGTGAGTCTTCGTGTTGACGAAGCACCGTTTTCCTTCCAAAATAAATTAGTATAATCGATCATCAGCAATGGGAGTCTCCAAGTTACTTACTAAAACTTGCTGTGGAAATGGAGATTTGTGCCTTATTTGTAAAATATGTTCAGCATCATTGAATTTCCTTTTCGTCCTCTGTTGTTCCTCTCGAAACTCGTCGTCAAGCTTCTTTTGCTCGCAACGGAAGCCAAGTTGATGTAAATGCATCTCATCCTGAAAATCGTATTTTAACTTGTCGTTCTGTCGATCAAAAGCCTCGAGCGAAGCATTTTTACGACATTGGTAATCAATCAAATGCTGCTCAGTATCTAAAAGGAATGTCTCTCGTCTTTCATTTGCATCGAGTTTGAAAGAAGCCATATAGAGATCGACTTCTTCAATAATATCATGCTTCGGATCTCTTTCACTGTTGATTTCGGGGGATGAATTCTGTAAATCCATCGCTGGAGTGGTGACTGATCAATACAGATAGGAAGATTGTTTATGAGAAACGGAAGTTTAGCGAACAGACAAAGCCGGACTTTGTGATTCGGGAAGATCGGTATGCTGCTATGAAAGAGGCACAGGCAATACGAGAATCAAATGAAAAAGATCAATAAGGCCAGGGGGGTGGGTGGTGATAAAAGGTTTCTTTGTGAAGTATTGAAGTATTGAAGTATGTGGTGATGAGTGAATGATGTGAGGCATCAGTAGATAAATAGTAAGTAGGTAGGTAGGTAGCTAGGATCTTACTAGCTAGGTAGGTAGTTAATCAATTGATGATGAACACTCGTGCTGCCAAGTCAATATGTCAC
Source organism: Sclerotinia sclerotiorum 1980 UF-70 (assembly GCF_000146945.2). Lineage (NCBI taxonomy): Eukaryota > Fungi > Ascomycota > Leotiomycetes > Helotiales > Sclerotiniaceae > Sclerotinia > Sclerotinia sclerotiorum. Next base: position 171,672 of record NW_001820821.1, read on the forward strand.
ACTCCACTTTTAAGCACATCCCCCAAAATGGTAAACTGCAAGAGGAATAGCGGCCCATATTTAAGTGGAGTGGAATATACTCACTAACCACCGCCCGCCCGCACGGTAACTTGGAATACTGGACACTTACGCAGTACCGTAGGTAAGTAAGCCTTAGATAATCACATGACATACTTGGTCAGAGCTAGGTAAGTCTTATATAATCACATGATGACGTGTTTTCGGCGTGATAATCTCGGTATTTTAGAGAATAGAACATGATACTCGTCCCATTCATCCCAAAAATCCAACATTGTATTTACTTTAACAAAAACAACATGAAATCTTATTATCTCGCGAATATAAAAATTATGCAATTAACGACCCAATGAAGCAATTAGGGCAAAGGCGTCCACACTGCACAGACATGGTTGCTGTCGCGCTTCGAAGTGTCAAAAATAAACATCATCCCGCTCACAACCGCTTTGGATTTCCAATCTTCAGCCTCCATAATCAACAATCGACCACGATACCGTGTCCGGAACTTTCTTGGTATTTTGTCATTTGATACATCTGCTTTGATAATAGTCGGCTACTTGAAAGGCCGACTACGAAGTACGGAGTAGTCGGGGAAAGCGAATATCCCCGGAAAGCGAATTATCCCGCTTCAACCTTACGGGTCTAGTACCCCACTTTCAGACAACCACTCTTTGTGACGCAGTTGCCATAAACTGCTGGAAACCCAGAGTCCAATTGTTCCTTAGGATTTACGCCTAACGATCGACAGATCGACGACCAAAAGGGCTATATATGTATGTGAGTTGGCCTCGTATTGCATCGGACTTCACAAAGCACTGTATTGCGGGATCTAATCATATAATAAACCCTATATAATATGTACGAAAGATAAAGATCCATTAGATCCTTAGGTTCAAAACCTTTCGAAATCCTAAAGGTCTATGTAGTCAGAATAGACTTCCTTACTGTAGAGCTATGTACCCAAGGTCAATCATTTATTATAATCTAATTATCAATTACGAATTGCAATCATTACTATTGTTATTTAAGTCTCTATTTGATATCTAGTTATAAACTACCTCGAGTCTTGAGCACTTCCACGTGATCTAGACCGCAACCTCGTAACGCCTGGAGAGGCCGAAATAATTCTCTGAATTGTGATACTCTTTGTTACGATGGTAACAGCTGACTTGTTTTTGTAAGCTTGAGCCATATGTAAATCTGTTACGATTCGCTCAATTTAATATGAGATTTCGGTCACCCTAAAAACTCATATACACGCACCATCAGAGCATATGAACAGGTATGCTGGATCACCTTGGATCATCAGTGATCCTGAGTGATCCAAGAATTACGAGGACCTATATATTCAGCATGAATTCCTTCCTGTAGAGCCTCGTGCTCAAGATCAATCATTTAGTATACTCTACTATTAGTTACGAATTGCATATCATTATAAAAGTATTTGGAAAAGAAATATTAATTCTTTTTGAATTTTTGTATTATAATAAATATATAAATAATATAGAGATTAAAAATTATTAAAATTAAAAAACAAGATAATTCGCTTTCCGAGGACATTCTCTTTCCCCGACTACGAGATAGTCGGCCTTTCAAATAGCCAACTATTATTGACATTTAGAAAATCATTCTTTTGATTTTAATCTCATTTGATATTCTGATTTCTCTACAGCATTACTTCCCAATCACAATTCTTCAAGTTACTTTCATTGGTACCTTGATCTCTTGTCTTTCGCTTTGATTTCTAGGAGATCATAACCGAATGGGAAGTTCGTCCATGGTAGGCACGGTTCCCTTGAAGTCCGGACTCCTTTTTCGTTCTTGAAGAGGTATTAGGTGATGTAACCGTGTCTCTAGAATCTAATAAGACCGACTATCTGCATATGCACGGAAATCCGTGCATATTCAAATCGAAATACCTCATGAGCTTATATGAAGCGACTCCTGATTGATATTAAGTAAGTCGATCTTCACTAAAATCCTTTAGATATGTCTCGTCCTTTATGACAGGGTTGGATTTGGTGAAGAAACTTTACATTAAAGCAGATATTTCCATCGTCAGAAACCACTTGCAGAGCCTGTGAGATTGAACTGGGCTTGAAGCTCTCGAGCGAAATCATACTTCTGGTCACATCGACCTTTTGAGTGAGATTTATATAGAGGCTTCTGTTTTGGTAAAGTAGATACGAAGAGTGGATGTTGTCTTTGACAATCAGAAAGCCCATACTACATAGTCCACATACTTGGTACCCATTTTTACTTCACCTCCCTGCTCCAAAACCCACGATGCTCGAAGGCCTAAGGCAAGACTAGGGGTTCAAGCTTAAAGCTTAAAAATTAGGCTGTCAACTAGCGTGTCGCGTTGGAATTCAGCCTTACGCGAACGCGAAACTTCCACCATCTTCTTTTCCCCCTTCATCATCATAAACAAAACATCATCACCTCTTATATCATCATTTGCAAATCTTTGCTAACAATAAACTCCAGTACTCATTACCTACATCCTTCCATTTAATTGCTACTCGAAGAGCTCCAACCTCGATTCTTATATCACATAGCAACGAGCCTACATTTACGATACCAAATACCTCGATCAAATGCGACGAATTCGAAAACCCTCTCTCATCCTACAAACCAAGTATATCGTCTACCCCACAGACTCTGGCTCGATATTCCGAAAGGAATCATACGAATCAGAACTTAACCCTAAATAAATCGCCGGTTTAAAGCTTTGCGGTTTCAATTTATCTTTCTGAATAGAAATTTTGTCTCGGACCAATTTTGTGAAGCCGAAAGGTTACGCGACTGAGGAATGTACAAAAGGTCGAAAAGTTAGATAAAAATAGTCCAGATGTCGAAAGATGATAAAACGGATTTCTGCTATGAGCTATTCTAGTAAGATCCCGCAGCAGGGACGCTCGTCAGGGAAATTGGCTGGACGATTTTGATCAACATGGTTGTCTTCGACGATAATGCAAGTTGGTATGGGAAAGGAGAGCCAATTTGAGATGGAACTGATTCTTCCTTGAGAAGTTATCATGAGGGTCTTCATATAAGCTATCACGAATCGTTGCGGTTTCTCTATACACTCTCGAAGATTACATGACGGGTTTATTCAAGGGATGAAGACTGAGCAGAATATTTTTGAAGATTACAAACAGGCTGTTCGGATTGCATGTTCTAATATTTTCCTTGACCAAAGACTCATTGCTGTGGGTGGTCTTGGGAATGAACATTGCAGGAAGAATTGTCCTTCAAATGTTTATCATTTGAAGAAAATCGTATTACCATGCTCCGGAAGTCTAGGTCTTTGGGTATTTTCGCCATGAACATCTAGAGAGATGAGTCAACGTGGTTCTTCGATAGTGAAGTTACTCCGTTTTCATTGTATTCTACTTCCTTTGGAGGTGAATCTTGTCTCCAACCTTTCTCATCCCAATGCTTCGTACTTTTATGTACGCATTCATTTCTCAAGACCATTGCCGCGGTATCAACCATAGGCTTTGTCATTCATTTGGATGTGACTAGGATCATCCGCATTAACTTTCTCCTCTATAACATACTTTAGGGCGATGAAAGACGCTGGTAGTTTGTACGACATTCTAGGATGTTTGTTCCCTTTCCTCTTTCGTAATTGTTAGAGATGTTCACGGCTTTTGTTGATGTCTTTTGTCCGTTTGTGCCCTGCTATGGCAGAGGAATCAAAAACTTATCTCCGTGGACTATACTTTTCAAACAGAGAGAATTTTCGAATTACGCTGAGGTATTTGATCGTTTATGTCGCACGACCCTAATATGATTTGGAATTCGGGATGATCACTTCACAAAGAGTTTCAATTCTTATATGGGTTGATGAAAGTTTTGGTCTGGAATGATTTGTTTGTGAGGGGAAAATGATGGAATGTGATGATGAGATTATCCTAAAGTCATTTACTCTAATGGGGATAGTTTCAGATCATTCATCATGGAGATGAAAAGTACTTTAGTGTCCATGATGGGACCCATCTCGTGTTGGTGTCAAAGCTTAGTGCTTGTCTGTCATGGGTAGCATTGAACACTTTGTCAAATTCTTTGAATGATTCTGCCTCTATATCTTTTTAGTTGTACATGATGGGAATATATCTAGTGGGTTGATGGTCAGGGCATTTGGGGATTTAAATTAAGGACAGGCCAATGGGTTGGTAGTCCTGGGTTGTCTCATGCTTCTGCACAAAGTATTGAGGCAACCCCTCCGAGTAGGGGATAAGTATACCACTTTCTGAATTTTAATGAAGAGAGCTAACTACATTGAAGCTAATCCTTCAGGAACTGCCTGGGATGCAGAAGGGTTTTAATGCGAGTGTCGGAGGGAAAGCTAGGTCGAATTGAGGTGTATGAGATTTCGAGTCAATGGTTGAGCAAACTTTTTGACTTTTTCCCAGCGATGCAGTTTTTTAGGAACTGCAGGAACATCTTCTCGTATAGGAAGTCGTTCTTAACGGAGCGTTGGTCTATTGAATTAAATCCCTTGGGACTCACGTGGGATTAGAAATACACTTTATTCTAGTTTACGCCGCAACCTTTGAATAGGATGGTGAATAGAGTGCTAGGAACTTTCTCACATACATTTTGTGTAAGATCTTATATTGATTTGGAAAGTATGTCACTTTCCTGGAAAGACTAGTAATTCGAGGACTAGGCTAAATTTTGACCCTTTCGTACGCGGCTCAGCAATATAGTTTTGAACGATTAATGTTCCACAAAGATCTTGCTGGACTTTAACTGCTCACTTATATCTAGGGGTTTTGGTTGCAGCCTTCATCGCAAGATCAATTTTCTACTCCGTATATCCAAAGTCTTTGGAAAGTTTTAACCGGTGCCTTGCAGATGTATTTGAATCATTGTTTTACTTTTTATCCGCCCTCTTGCGCAATCTACCCTTATTCCTTACATATCATTCGATTATTGTCGTACCAAAAGTTACACCACACTTGTGATGAGTTACTTGTTCGGGTTATTCGCGACGCCCAAATGATTGGAAATGGATTCTTGGACAACCATAAGCTTCACCGACGAAAATCAGCTCTTTTTATTCATGATTTCAAGTATGGATATTTACCAACAATAAATCGTTTTTTACGTATTGGAACTATCTATTACTTGCAGCTATTCTCAAGCCAACTCGCCATTGTGAATTCTTGCAAGCCACGTTAATTTATGAAAACCTTGGCCATGTAATCATAAATGTTTATACGACCAACAAAGCTCTGGTGACACCTAATCACGTTATTCAGTTGTGCAGGCCGAGTAGCAAATTGGATGAAGCTATTCACGCCACAAAATTATTCACTGTGTATCGACCAATATTTTGAAGTTGACCAAGGGATGGTCTTATTCTCATGTAACACAATGCATACTAGGATTCTGTCAGCTTCAAGGATTCAAATGTGGGGTAGTTCTGAGGTTGGGATTTTTATTCATATGAGATGTGAGTAGTTCATATACGATTCCGCATGATTACTGTCAATTTGAGGCATAAACTACTCAGTATCGGTGCGGGCATCACCGATATGGTGAATCATCCGCAAGGCGTTGTATGCATGTTCATGCATCTGGTCTGTCAGTCACCTATGGCTTCCTTAAAATCTTGTGTTCCCGTCTGATTCAGTCGTAAAACTTTTTCTTGTGGTTTTATGATTCCCTTCCGGATGGTTGGTCATTCGTCTGCTTGGCTGTACAATATCCTGTTAGAAAATTAACGGTCCTCGGTCTTGGGACTTTAACCACAATCTACAATTTATTATAAACGTATTGATTGTCTTCCAGACACAAATTATTTTGAAGTAATCAAATAAAATATCAATCTTCGAAATGGCTGATGGAACCGGCGCGCATAATACGCACGATAAAGGGTATGTATCCACTGATGTGCTATTAATTCTCCAAAGTTTATTACTGACAGAATTGATGATAGTGCGATAAATGACTCCAGCAATACTGGCGACATAGCTTCTGCCGACGAAAAAGTAGAAAGTGGAACACAAGCAGAAGAATTCCATAGTAAAGGAAAAATCGATCTTACCCAACTATCCGCAAATCCAACAGGAGAGTACGTTTATCTTCTCTGATTTTCACTTTCCCCTCACTAATCTTCATTCACAACTTAGAATCCGTAATCCACTCATCGGTATCCCAAAACATCAACTTCTTCAAGATGTCGAAATATTCGCAAATAAACATGGTATTACTGAAATCCTTCCCGTTCTTACCAAAGGTGCTCTTGTTGCTCAAAGTCCCTCTCATGCGGATAAAATTGTTGAACTTGATGATGAGGATCGAAGGGTTTTGAGTGAGGAGGTTACGCATCGTTGGAAACATCCTAAACAACTTTACATGACGATTATTTTGAATTCTATTGCTGCTGCTATTCAGGGTGTGAGTTTATTTTTTTTCCCCCAGACCTTTATATTTTGTGGTCTTTCTTCCAGCTGAAATTAAATAAAACTAACGTATTCGTCGTATAGTGGGATCAAACTGGTAATTCATCTCATATTGAACCTTTGTGATTCTGAGGATATTAATAAGTTTGAATAGGTTCAAATGGTGCAAATCTTACTTTTGGAGAGGCGTTGGGTATTCCAGATACAGGTCCAACTTGTGAGGCTCAAGGTACTTGTGATAGAAATGCTTGGATTATTGGTGCTATTAATGCAATGCCTTATATGGCTATCTGTCTTTTGTGAGTACTTCTTGTTCGAATTTCTCTTTTATCTTACGAAGTTCTGGTGTGCGATATGGTTATCTACCATTACGCAGTATCTCATCTACCATGATAGTCCGTCGGAAAACTCCTCACCCTCAATTAAGTCCACTCTTCTCCTGACGAAACTAACCACATACTCAATACAGCACCGCCTGGATCTCCGACCCCGTAAATCACTACATCGGTCGTCGAGGTACCATCTTCATCGCAGCAGTCTTCTCCCTCCTCGCCCCAATCGGCATGGGATGTTCCCAAACCTACGGCGAACTAATGGCCTGTCGCATCCTCCTCGGAGTAGGAATGGGCTTAAAAGAAGTAACCGTCCCCGTCTTCTCTGCCGAAAACTCCCCCACAAATATTCGCGGTGGTCTCGTCATGTCCTGGCAAGTCTGGACCGCTTTCGGCATTTTCCTCGGTACTTGTGCTAATTTAGTTTTCGTACATTCCGGTGCTTTGGCTTGGCGTTTACAATTTGGATCTGCGCTTGTTCCTGCCATTCCTCTCGTTATTGGGATATATTTCTGTCCCGAATCACCTCGTTGGTTATTGAAAAAAGGACGGGTCGCGAAAGCTTACAGATCTCTATTACGATTGAGAAATTCGCCACTTCAGGCCGCGAGAGATTTGTATTATATTCAAGCGCAGTTGGATTATGAGGATCGTTTATTGGAACAATCTGGTTTGGCGAAACATGGGAACATGTTTACGAGGTTTATTGAATTGTTTACAGTACCTAGATTGAGACGGGCGACGCAGGCTTCGGGTATTGTTATGATTGCTCAACAGATGTGTGGAAGTATGTTCTTTTGTTTTTTTATCTCTTCATCTCATCGAGGAAGTTTATGTATGCGATAATTCACTAACCAATTTCTGCTAATTAGTCAACATTATCGCATTCTACTCATCTACGATCTTCAAAAATGCAGGTGCAAGCATCATTGGTGCTCTTCTCGCCTCTTTCGGTTTCGGACTTATCAATTTTATTTTCGCCTGGCCAGCCGTTTGGACCATCGACACTTTCGGCCGTCGAACCCTTCTTCTCTTCACATTTCCTCAAATGTTCTGGACACTTCTCGCGGCAGGATTATGTTACTTCATCCCCGAATCATCTAAAGCTCACATCGGCATGGTAGCATTCTTCATCTACCTATTCGACATAGCCTACTCCCCCGGCGAAGGCCCCGTCCCATTCACCTACTCCGCAGAAGTATTCCCCCTCTCTCATCGAGAAATCGGCATGTCCTGGGCGGTCGCCACGAATAATTTCTGGGCCTCAGTCCTCTCCCTCACTCTTCCCCGTATGCTCTCAGCCATGAAACCACAGGGAGTATTTGGATTTTACGCCGGATTAAATCTCCTCGCGTTCGCACTTATTTTCTTTTTCCTCCCCGAAACTAAACAGAGAACACTGGAGGAATTAGACTATGTATTTGCGGTACCGACGAGAACGCATGCGAAGTTTCAAATTCGGGAGCAATTTCCCTGGTGGGCGAGGAAATATCTTTTGAGGAGGAAGGGGGAACCAGAACCGCAACTTTATAGGTTTGAGGATGAGGAGTGGGTGGAGAATGAACTTGATACTAGGGGTGTTAGTACTGGGAATGATGTAGCTGGTGTGGCGAGGAAGGAACTTGTTTAGGTAGGGGTGGGGGAATTGAAGTGGATTTATTATCGGGTGAGTGAGTGAGTGAGTCAGGTCGGTCATAGGAATAGGTAAAAGGATTTCTTGGAAATTTTTTTAATTTTTTTTTCTCGTCTATTAAGGAGGAAAGATATTTAGTGGAAAGTCGAACGAAAGTGTATACGTAGAGAAGAGATATTGCAGTGCGATCGATAATAGCACTTGATAAACCTTGACAAAGGCATTTTACTTTTTACTTTTTCACCTCCATATTCAAGAAAGACAAGACAAGACAATCGTTGAGTTTATTTTTAAGATAGATACCATCTTTAGAATTTTTAATCATGAGATTAATGGATAATAAATTTCATTTTCTTTTAAATTTTATTATGTTTATGAATTTATTTAAAATTTTCAAATTATTCAAATTTATAAATTATAGATTATCTTTATCCCTTTTTTCTTAAATAATCTTCCCCTCTCTTTATCTCATCTCAAATCTGTTAGTACACATTTACTCAACTTCTGATAATGGAATAATGTAATAAATATATAATTATATTATTTATTGAATATCTCATATTCGCGTTTATACATTTACATCACATAATGCCACAATCAATCACATTCATCCCATCAGAAAAGATTAATCTCAAAAAGAATGGTATTTCATATTGCTACAAATATATCCTCAACTCCACACATCTCTTCTTTTCTTATCCATCCAGCACCACCACTTAATCTCACACCTTATCAAATCTTCACCCCCGATACACAACCCTTCACTTTCTCCTCTACCATCTCCCTCAATCCACACCATGTCCCCCATCCCAAACTGGTATTTTCCTCCAAATCTGATCAACAGGTTCATATTCCTATTCCTATTCCTTAACCCCCAGCCCCAGAAAAGACAGCAAATAAAAAAGAGAGTAATAAAACCCAGGCATATAATCATATCACAATTTCCATTGACCATTCCATTCCCAGAAAGAACAAGGGAAAAAATTCCAAACATGTATCCCCAATCCATTTCACCTCCATCCTACGAAAGATCCTTCCTTTACCTTTGAAAAAGATATCCTATCCTCACTCCTTATCAACTTCGGTAATTTGAAGACTATGAATCGAAGAAAATTCTTTAAAGTCAAACAATTCCTCAGTATCAAGAAATGTACGAGAATATAATGGAAAATCCAATCTCGAAAAAGGAACCCCCAAAACGAAAGACGAGAAAATAAAATCGATGTAACAAATGAAGGTCAACCATGAGACTAAAAAGCTCAAAAAGTTCCTCCAATATTAATTAAGAATTTGTTTCTCAGAAAAGTATTCGTCATCTTCGTAAAATTTGACACAAAAAAATAAACCAATTCCCCGTGTCAAAATATGGACAATGTTGAATTCAATATCAAATTGTTTCTTTTGTTCAACAAGTGAAGGTAGAGATCGAATAATCAAAAAAGATGGGATCTACCCAAATTGATGACATGATCATCTTAAAAGATGGAACTTTTACGTTTCTCAGCGCTAGTGAGAACAAGCATTGGTGCTTTCTTTTGAACATCAGCCGTTTCAGGCTTCTTTCCACCGTTCTTAAAAACAGCAGCAAAGCTACCACCAATTTGTTCATCACCGGAAACACTCTCAGCAGTGAATGAATCAACAGAGATGACTGATTTCATCTCGGGAGAATTTTGTCGTGAACTAGGTCTATTAGAACCAATAGCACCATGTTGAGATGTTCGAGAACTTGGTGGACTTGGACGACCTGAAAGACTTCCACTTCCACTACGACCAGAATCCGAATCATTATCATCAACTGAAAATGATATTTCACCATGTTCTGAAACAGGTGACATGCTACCTGATGCACTGCCTGGTGCTCTTCTACGTTCCAAACCAGCACGAACAAGATTATGAACAGCACTTCGACGAGTTCGAGTGGCAAAGTTCTTGGAACCTTCAAATTTTGCAGTTGGTTTGGCTTTCAATTCTTCAATAGGTGGTGGACCTCTTGGTTGTCTCACTGGATGTTCACCAGCACGTCCTGCACCTGGAGCAAATCCTACTTGAGTTGGAGTACCTGGGAAAGTAGATTTTGGTAATCCTGCAGTTTTTGGACCATCCAATGCAACGTCACCAGACATAGACATAGCCATCGATTTTGAATTACGATGTCCTCTACGGAAAGCACCAGCGGATGGTGGTGGTAAAGGAGCATGATCTTGTGGTGGTGATGCTGGTTTCTTTGGTGGACTGATTGATCTAGTGAAAGTTGGTGTATCGGATGGGGGTGGTGGGGATACTTGAAATCTTGGCGTTCCAGGTTGTTGCGGTGGAGAATAGCTAAGTCTCTGTTCGTTTAGTGACTCGGTATATTGTTGACCACTGTTATCCATGAAATAGGTTTGTTGTCCAGTCATTGGATTGTAGTAAGAATAAATACCCGGTTGAGCTCCCATGACAGGTGTAATGATTGGTTGCATGTTTTGTTTCATCTGCTGCTGTTGATACATTCCCATGTTTTGTGGGGTGATGGGAGGAGTTGAATACTGTCCACTCAAATTCATTCCTTGCATTTGTTGAGCGGCAGCTTGAACACTCATCAATTGTTGTTGAAGACGTTGTTGTTGTTCTGCCAGATACAAATTTGTAGCAACAAGTTGAGCATACAAATTTGGATCCATTCCATCATTTCCATCATCAATGTGAATCTCAGGTGGTGAAAGAATTTGTTCGGGAACTGAATACATCTGATGTTGATTCATTTGATGATTTCCTTGATTGAATGAAGCATATCCAGAAGTCTTTGGTCCATTGTCGGAATATCTGCTAGAGTTCATTCCATTGTTTCCAGTGTTGTGTTGAACTTGAGTAGGTGGAGCAGTTGATGGAAAGTTGGCAGAAGTGGCAGATTTTGGTGCAGTTCTTAAACCTGCGAGTAGATGAGAACGAGATGTTCTTGGAGTTGGTGCACCATTATCCTGAGCATCAAGAGACTTGTTGGTGGGTTCAAAGGAGAGACGTTTGATATTGGAACCATTCGCAGCTCTTCTAGCAGCGAAACCAGTAACTGGCATACCCAAGCCATTATTGGAAGAGAAGTTGTTGTAAGACATCTGAGCAAGACCGCCTGCGTCCATTTTGATGTTTTTATACAATTGAAAGTGGTATTGTTGATGCGAGTTTGAAAGAAGGAATCGTTCGATTCGTAGATTCGTAAATGTCAATGATCGAAGGGAATGTTATCGATTTGACGTGATTTTTTCGTGTAAGGATGGATTATCAGGTCGACCTGAGTGAGTAAAGGACGTGGAATTGTATTAAATAAATTAAGATAAATCGAAAAGAGTATTATCGATTCGTAATGTACGTAAAGTTGAAAGATTTTCAATGGAATTATGTTGTTTTGCTTTGTAAAATGTAATTCTTTGAGGAAGAAGCTCGAAAGTTGTGGTGAGATGAGGTGGTGTTGAAAAGTAGGCAAGCCTTTTCCTTCGACACAAGCAACAAACAAATCGCAGAAGAGGAGGGTGAATGTGTGTGTGAAGTGTAGAGTGTGGAGTTTGATCGAAATGATTCTTATCGAAGATGTCAAGGTATTTTGTGTAAATGAAGAATAACTTTTTGATGGTGATTCCAAGAAAAGGTCTGATTAATTCAAAGAACAAAAAAACCTGGAAAATTCCGAGAATGTGGTATAGATGAGATGAGATTGAATTGCTTTCGGTCGCGGACTGATAAGAATGGCCTGGCCTTCTTAAAGTTTTTTTTGATGACGATGAGGTTGACGAAGAAGTTGGTGTTCGTGATCGTTTTTGGATGGAATATTACAGAGTATCTATTGAATGTGTTGTATGTAGTATCTCTATTGGGATGAAGGAAGATAATTGATGAATCGAATCGATTGAAGAAGGAAGTATCTTGAAGAAAGTCAAAAAAGATAACCACAATGTCGATGTGTGAAAAAGATTTGATTGAGAAGGAAGTCTCGAAGTGAAGAAAATAAAGCAAAGTTTTCTTGGGAAGGATTGACCAGTACTTTAAATTCTTTTCAAGAGAAAATAAATAAAAGAAATTGGGAGGAGAAAAAAAAGTTGATGCGTGTTTTTTGTGTGTTTTTTGTATGTATGTGTGCGTGGTTGTGGATGTGGAGAAATAAGAGAAGGTCTAGGTGGATGATGAGGGATGAGTGGAATGGTCGTGAATGGATGAATGGGTGGATGAGTGGATGATAAGATGGTGGGTGGATTGAGGAGTTTATGTGTGAATGGTCGAGTGAAGGTAGGTGCGCACAGTAGCGTAGAAAGTAGAAAGTAGGGTATGCATATAAGTAAGTAAAGTAATAAGTACCTGGTAATCAATTAAGTTGTTCTGGTTCAAGGTCCAAGGTCGAAGGTCGAAGGTCCAAAGTCCCAAGTCCCAAGTCCAGTCCAAAGGCCAATATCAAAGATCCAAGGCCGAGAGTGCCCTGGTGTGCGTAGTTTGTTGAAATAGTATAGTGTTGTGGAGAAACGAGGAAGGATAATCCAATTCAGTATCCAATCCAAAAATGCCTTGAATGAATTGAAATTTCAATAATAATAATAATAATAATAATAATGTAGAAAAGCTCTATTCAATCAATAAAGAGCGAATGGAATGACAGGTAGTAGAGTCTAGTTTTCGATTTAAACGCGCGAAAGGCGAATAGTAGAGGCGAATTAGGCGGAACGAAAAGAGAGAAAAGGAAGAAAGAGTATCTGAGAGAATTTAATTCATCAAGAGAGGAAGAAAGAAATCCTTTTTGAATTGATATCTTTGATTGTTCTCTTTCTTTATACGGATTATCGATCAAGATTTCTAAAGAGAGATGATGATAAAAAGAGCGGATGGAAGTGAAAGTGGATCTTTTGATGAGAAAGATTTATTTGAAGATTCAAAAATGAGAGTCAAGGCAATGAGTAAGAATCCAAGAAAGGAATGAGATTTACTGTTTTCGATGGGGGAAGTGATTTAGATCGTCTACTTTTGGGCGAATTAAAATGGCGAATTGGTCTTCAAAGTGGAAGGCAAATGGAAACGCTCCAATGACAGAAAGTAGATGTTGCTAGGTAGTAGGTACCTAGGTCTCTGAATTTTTACTTGCATTTTCACCCCCTGTATAGCAACGAAGCTTTTTAGTCCCAGACTCCAGTAACAAGTTTAACTTTTGTACAGAGCATATATTATGTATGGCTAAAGCTTTTGATGGCTAAAAAAATAAACTAGGGTTTGCAGTGGTTTGAGTGGTTTAACTTTTCCCTTCAAAAAAAACTCACACCAGGTTTACAGGGAACATGATCATCTTCTCACTCATATCGACATTCTACCTTTCCTGATTAGGTCATTGAGGCTATCAAGCATTTCCCAAAGAAGTAAAGGCTTGCGTGCCCTTGAGCTTACCTGGTAGATGAACATGGATCTTCGGTTAGTTTGGTTTGATCAACAAAGATCCCTTGTCACACTTGAGCATTATTCAAAGGGACCACTCTGTGTTTTAATTTAAAAAAAAGAGCTGATGTGGGGGAATCTCTTTGTCGCAGATTTTGTTAGTTCAACTGATGAAAGTCTTGTCAATTTCTTGTTCGTCACTCTTGAACACTTGGATATGCTGTTGAATGGAAAAGTTGGAAGAAAACCTGAAAATGAAGAGAATTGGATTGAATTGAATTGATATTCCTTTGAAGAACAATGGGAAAAGGGCGGTGTGTGGAGGTAAGGAAGTTACTCAACATCATTCATCGATCGAGTCCCGAAGGATTGATTGGTATGAATTGGATGTTCAATAAGGGAGGGGAAAAGCCTCATTGAGCTAAGAGACTGAGCTGTACGGGTAACTTTCTAGACATCCAATTTCAATGTACTAAATACTAAAAGGGAATCATCGAGGCACTTATTAGGCACTTAGGCACTTAGGCACTTGGGCACTTTTGCTTGACATCTGAATCCTGATGCTCTGATGCCACGAAACCATATTGACAGGTTCCACTTCTATTAATTGGTCAGTTTCTTGTGACTTGATTTCAAACTTTTAAAGGCCAAGTGTAAGTCAAGAAATAAGAGTACAAGCGAAGTAAGAAGAAGGAGAATACAAGCCGACAATTCCGTGATTGAATGATTCCTCCGTAGTTCAAAGTAAATATGTACTCTGTCCAGAGTATAAGATTTTATTGATAATGGATAGAGTCCGGGTACAACGGGTAAAAAGTATAATATTTAGTTAAGTTTCAAGCTCTTTTCAAAGGGATCCTTCAACCGTTTGACGGAACCGAGGGAAAGGGACGAAACCCATTGCATAAATGAAGTTGTTGTGATGAACCTAAATCTCAAGCCACTAAAGCTCTCAAACACATACAGACAGAGTACAAGCTTCATCCACATCAACCTACTACAAGACCTGACCTGATCTAGACCAATATCCAATATCTCACCTAATCAATTATTCATAAAACATCAACACCCACTATCCAGTACCATCTCCATAACACTCCCACCAAAAAGAGTAATTATTGCGTGGATAACCACCAAAATCAAACATCAGACCCAATGTTCAAATACTAAGATCTTACATCCATCCCGACTAGGAATATTAATGTATTGCTGAGCCACAATTTTGCCATGTGAGCAGGGTGGGTACAGTACACGGGTACGCATCTTCGGAGTTAAAAAAGTTTCCTTTCCTGCTGTGAATAGGAATACGAATTGGTCTCGACATCACATCACATCATATCATATCATATACACACGGTACAAAAAGTCTCAAAGGAATAGGAATCTCCGTAATCTTCCAACGGCATTTATCATCCTAAAGTCTCACCAGTAACCGGTATATGTCATGGATTTCGTATCTACTGTATCTCATGATTCTCATCAGGGATCCTTCTAATCGCTATCGAAATTAATATCGATTATCATGATTCATACATACGTACTCTGTATATTAGAAGTAACCATGTAAGATATACTAGGTACCTAGGTATATATGCTCTGCAGATTTATTATTATCCATCCTCGTCTCGTGCCTAGAATTGAACAATGCTTGAAAGGATACATTAAAGATGTAAGAAATGTATGAAATAATGCATGAAAAAGTGTGAAAATCCTCTAAATTCCACTCTATCTGATAATAATAATAATAATAATTATAATAATCAAATCATCAACAAGAAGATAGATAGATAAATCAACACGCTACAAACCCAAGCCTGTAAAGCCTGCAATATATATATATATATATAACGGAGGAGCAACCAACTCGTTAGAGTTAGTGAAAGCCCAACCGCCTAAGCATCTACCATCTCATCCATACACTCTTCTCCACATCAAATGTACACGAAAGCATCAACGACGCACATGATCGATCAATGGATACCCTTTTCCTAAGCTTGTGTTTCAAAACTTCTATGAAAATTCTTGGTTATACTGCATACATATTCCCATCTGCATTTTGTACTTTACCATTTAATGTTTTTTCCCTTTCTCACACAAGCTTCTCTTCATTAAGAAAGAGTACGTACGTACGTATGTACTATGTATGTATGTTCTGAATAAATTCAAAATTGGAAACTCTTTTATTCATATTAAGATGCTTGTTATAGGTTAGTTAGGTATATACTACTCCGTAGGTAGATACTCTCATATTGAATTCGTCACATCGCATAACATCCCCATCCTTCCCTATCCGTCACCAAGCCAAGTCAAACTCTCACTAACCTTATAGTATATACCAATAAAATCCAAGGTACAAATAATCCGGCTCTTACCTACATCCATGCTGACAGGACAAACGCTGTTTTAATTGGATGCCGCATTTGCTCTCAGGGCTGAAAGACTGAAGGGTTCTTTCCTTACCAATCCAATCAATTATTAAGTTTGGATTTTATGCACATGTATTTCGCCATCTACCATTGCATTTAACATTCAACATGTATCCCTCCCTAGGAATTCCCTAGTCTAAAAACTATTTATTTATGCTCACGAATGATTTAATTGGATTGAATTGAATGATAAATGATAGATCATTGGATCTCATTCTTTTAACTTTCCAATACGCATACTCCGTACATACAATATCATACTAGCGATTCAGGAATGAACACCTTACGCATAGCATACAACGTACAAGTTTAAGAAACAACATTCATCTCGTATTCATTCAATCAATCCATCCATTCATCCAATTCATTCAATCATCCATCCATCCTACAAAAACAGTCAAAATACCGAGTCCTACCCTCCCCTCTTCAAAAATCATTCCACCCATCCATCTCGAGGCCAATGCACTTCATCAGGGGTCAAAGCACGCATTTCCCGCGAACATCAAAATCTTCCTATCCAATGATTTCCGCTTATATTTTTAATCTATGCATTCCGAGTCTTTTTAACCATCCACGGCGCTTAGAACGTCCAATCTGGTTTGGAAGATGAGGGTGTGTGAGTGAATGAGTGAGTTTGCTTTGCTTGTTGTGAGGTCTTATTTGGTTTATTTTAATGGTGTTTTGTTTTGGG
Organism: Sclerotinia sclerotiorum 1980 UF-70; assembly: GCF_000146945.2. Taxonomy (NCBI): domain Eukaryota; kingdom Fungi; phylum Ascomycota; class Leotiomycetes; order Helotiales; family Sclerotiniaceae; genus Sclerotinia; species Sclerotinia sclerotiorum. The sequence goes on from NW_001820821.1 coordinate 188,582, forward strand.
GGTGGCGAGTTATTGGTTGAATGGATGGATAGATGGTGGATTTTTGAGGTTTTATTTATCCGTGGGCGGGTTGTATGTGTATGTACTCCCTATGCATTGCTTATGTACCTATGTATGTATGTATTGTTTCTGTAACTCATCTTTCTTCCGTCATCTTACTCCTCTGTTCTCGGTACGAATAAGTAGTAGCTAAGTAGTAACTGTAGTTCATAGGTCCTCATAGGTATCCAGCCTATCATTCTATCTCCTTTCTCCTGTGTGTATGCTTTGCTTTAGCTTCTATTATAGAAACTCCTAGCTTCACTTATAAGCCTACCTACCTACCTAAAAAAAAATAATAATAATAATAATAAGATCTAACACGTTCACTTAATTATTTGCACAATTCAGGCCCCGAGTACTCCGTCCGTCATTGATGAATACTGAATACCTCCTACTAACACTGACGTTGAATAACCCTCAGACCAGACACTAACACTTATAATAAGATCTTACCTTAAGTACCTATCTACATAACATACTCTACTCGTATACGTAACGATCAATAAATCCAAACGAAATAAAGTTTTATCTTTCTCAGCCTCCTCTATTTGAAATCTTATAAATTATAGAACCACTCAACCACCAGATAGATATAAAAACAGAAAGTGATTCATCTATCTATATCCATCAACGGAGTATCACACACAACTTATCACCGTAACACATCCATCCAGTCCAGTACAATACAGTACAGTCCTCGTGTATTCACAGAGTATTCCTATTCCACCCACACACCAGGCATCCGGATCATAACCAAAAAAAAAGGAGCATCAATGATTCAGATGATGGAAGTTAATTTCTATTTCTATTTATTTATATCTTCCATCCATCCATCATTTTTTTACTTTGAGGGAAAGAAAGAAAGATAGAAACAGAGAATAAAATAAAAACTCAGCCCAAAAAGAGAAAATTGATAAGAAACAGAAATATAAATATTAATATGAATAGAGGGTAGAGAGGGTGAATTGATGTTTAATAATCTTGATTACTATAAATATATAAATATCTAGGTTAGTAATGAGGAGAATTTGTATATCTAGGAAAATAAGAAGTTAAGAAATATATTATATTGTATTGTACTGTACTGTACTGTAGTGTACGCGTCTGTGTATTTGTACCTAGCTTATGGTAAGCAAAAGTGGTAAGCAGAATACGAAGATTTCAAATATAAGATAGATAGTTTATGTATATATATCTGATATGACGATGAGATGAGATGAGATGAGATGAGATGAGATGAGATGAGAAATCTTCAATTCAATTCAATCCATCAATGTCTTGTCTTGTCTCTGCTTGTCTTGTCCTGCACTTTCATGTCTTGTCTGGTCCCGTCCGTCGCTCCACTGGCGCTCTTTTAAAAATAAATCATTACGGGCGGGTACTATAAGGTTAAGGTTATGTATGTATGGGTACGGGTACCTAGGTATATACTTGCATATGCATATGAAGCTCGCTCATTGTATCGTATCTGAAACACGCGCTTCGAATTCGAATTCGAGGAGAAGTGGTGAATCTAGGGATTGTATCTCGCTACCGGTATTGTATCTTTTACAAGAAATCACAGACTTTGTTTCTAAAGATACTTTTCTCCCTCAATCTCTCTCTTTCTCCCTTTCTTTCTTACTTACCCCTGTCTGCCTGCCTATAAATACTCTGTATAAATATAGACCTCGATATAGATATCAATCACATCCGTGCATCGCGTCTCCTTCCTTCCTACAGTACTCCGTACTGAGTACATTAATATCCTATCCTATGCAGGTGAGAGAAAGCATTCCGAAACATCGCTTAGATAAACATTGTCTCATACCTATTGATGTATGTATATGTATGACATTGAAGATTCAACATGAAGATGAAGATGATATCCGATGTGCAGCATGCATTATTACCGTGTCCGGTAAGGGGACCCAAAGCCCTATCCGTCCCATCCATCTATCTACAAACTCAACCTCCCTCTCGCATGTATGGGTTTCTCGTTATTTATCTACTATCTATATATATGTATAGATACATACATAACCTACATACATACATAATATCCACGAATAGAACTCTTCGCGCCTTCGAAAGACTGTGCTTAGGTTTGTTACTTGATATTTTAAGGAGTCAGTCAATCAGTCAATCATTCAGTCAGGGAAAGAAAATACGAGTACCTATGTAAGACTTAGATTGAGTTCAGATAAAATGTTTGATAACCTATCTTATTGTAGCAGGAAGTTGCTCGAATTTTAAGGTTTACCAATTTACCCTACTTATTGAGTTCCTACCTAGAGTACAGTGTCTAGTTTTATGTGCGAGTTTGTGGTAAGGTTATTATACATGTATGTATATGCTATAATGTAGATGTAGAGTAGAGTAGGGTAGGGTATGGTTCGTATATATCTCCGTATGTATGGAGTATATGCAGACAGATAACGTAGATCTGTCTTTATCGATATGAGGATCTGCGAATCTTGACAAGGTCAAGGGGGTTGAAAATTCGAAGCGAGATTTCACCAGTTCTTTTCTTAAATCTTAGTTGGGAATTTATGATTTATACTTTATGTTTTATGTTTTTTGATTTATAATTGATGATTTATAATTTATGTTTGGTATATTTTCTCGAAGTATATAGGGGATTTATAAGTGCCCGTGTTTGCATGCATGTGTGAAATACGGAGTATTGTCTGGGTGATTTAATCTGCACGTTGGAAATTTTAGACACGATACGATAAAATACGATACGATGATACCATACTATTTTGTCATACAGATATTTGGTACCGAACTACCGGAATAGAGATATGTTCTTTATTTATTTTAATACATACGATGTGGCTTGGTTTATTTTTAGATGGACCGGACGGAGATGGGTTTTGTAGATCATGATGTAAGTCGAGGTGGATAGGAGGATAGGATAGGAAGGAAAAGGAGAGGGTCTGGATGTTTTTTTATATCCTCGAATAAATATTTGACCCAGAAAGATGATTTTGCTTTGAAACAATTTTCGTACTGGAGCTTAGGGACCGTTGGATTAGGGGTTTTAGTGAACCTTCTGGAAACGTGACCTTGGATTTGGCTCTTCATCCGCCTTGTATATCGGCGTTGGTCCACTAGTCTAAGGATATATTTCTTGTCGCTTTACATCAAGATGTCATTTTCTTGAAGAAAAAGTCAATGGTGATGAATCCACCTATGTGGTGCAGTAACATTATCATTTCCTTGTATTCGTGTCTTCAGTCTCACTAAGGCCAATACATATATCCAGTATCTCTTGATTGATAATACTAGCTCTAGATTACTCATGAGCACACTAATAAAACTCATGATGAGCCATATAGTGTACAGTAATCCAGTATTTGTGTACTTAGATTCGCTACCGAAGCAAAGCAAGGCAAATATTATCCTGGTACCACAAGGTCAGGAGTGCTTTCAAAGGTGTCCACGGTCCATGGATTTGATAATCTGGGGGTTTTGATTTTATCCTGTTTCTTGGAATGAGCCATTGTCGCCAGTAAAATTGCTGTCGTTGTGAAAGCTGTATAAGTGTGGAATCAAAGAATAATGGATGTTTTGGCATTATCATGTCAGTCATACAGCAGAATTGAGGCTTCGCGGTTTGGTAGTTCCAACTCTTCGGTTCGCGGCATAAGTCCCATATCTACACAATAGTGCGTATTAGGTGTTATTCTGGAAAGTCAGAGTCCAGGATGGATGTAACTTCTGAGGTTTAAATTTGTACTCATAGATGGCGAATGAGTAAGAGTAAAGTAGGAAGAACGTGAACTTTACGCGGAAACGAAAATGGGCATCGTTACGTATACGTCACCTCGAAATTTTTGAGTATGGATCTCAGTGGCCATCGTGAAAATATAAAAATCGTTCTAGCTACCTTAATTATACCTTCCAAGCCATTGAGACCGCTCGCTCATAAGAGGGGGAACTAGGGGTAATGTCGAATATTTCAAACGAAAGGAAATTTGTAAGACTTCCTTGGATTTGACAGCATTTTACTTCGTCGTTTGCTTTTTATACTAAGTAGTACTGTCATTTACTCTCTCTTCATCTTTATGTTCTAATTTAAGATATAATTATTTCCCATCAAAAAATCCCAATAATCATTATTACTCTAAATTCATTCTCCCCCTCCTCCTATTTCCAACATCCTTTCCTTATCTACTCACCAGAACTTCATTCTACTACATGTTCTAAAAACTAGGATATAGCTACCATTCCTCATTACAATATTTCGTTCGTGTATTAATGTAGTCTTATGATACATAAAGGAGAATTTCTAGTCTTGGGGATGGCTTTAATTTATAGAGAAGAATTGCGGGGTAGTGATCCCAATTCATTTTTATCTCATAATAAGACGTTCCTAGGTCTCCATGCTAAGTCCATTCCCTTACTTATTCACTCTTCGTACGTTTCGAGCCTCCCACCATGCCAAGATCAGAGAGAAAATTTACACGACTATACCCACTTTAGGAAGTAAATATGTATCAAATTTATGATATACTGATTTGATTTTAGGTTTTGAATGGAGGACTAGGTATCTACCCTATGAACTGTATGAAATGAATGGATAGCTTTTGGAAAACTGGTATATTTCTATGAGTATGTGAGTATACGTAAAAAACTCTTCATCTTCATGTTTTTCTATCAAGGTAGTAATCGATCTATCTCTTCTATCCCGTCCTACACACCGTAGTCCACCGCCAATCTTCAGGCTCGCTTCACGCATGATGCATGCCATTTCGTATCAGGAAACGAGATCTCGTCCTTCCCTACAAACAGCAAAACAAAAAGCGGAAAAAAACATACAACAGTAGGGATTCGCTGGTGGTCACCCACCCAACTACTAATCTACCGATCTGAAGCTTGTGTATGGCAGAGCGGACGGGATGCCCAATTCTCTTCAGTCTATGGTCGTATGTGACAGGGTTAAAGTTGTCTGAAAATATATTGCAATACGGTGTGCGAAATGGGACTGTGCTAAAAGGGTGGGAGGAATTGAGTGGTAGAATTGATTCTCTCCCTTCAATGGGATTTGACTGAATATAAAATACAACGCATTGGAAAAACTCATCTGCTTAATCCCTTGGATATTCCGAGTCATTTCTACATATCTGAGTAGGTATTCACACGTCCTGACACTTTATAATAGGAACATCACAGGTTATCACATAAAATTCTTCAAGAAAAGATATGGTAAGCAAAAATCATTTTTTATAAAATAGAATTTACTACCTTCGAACAAGATGTACCGGCAAGATCATTAGAGATTACCTCAATGACTACATCCATCCGGACCACAAATTCCCTGTTCATCTCTCCATCCTGTAAAATTAAACACTCCAGCATAAGCATGATCAAGTACCCATTGATGTATCTATCATCAACAAAAATCAGCAACTTTTGAACTATCAATATGAAGATAAAGAAAAACATTCACATACCGCATCAAAATTTCTGCAAGTATGCATAACATTAAAGTTGCTAATGACCATGTTTCTATCTGGGTGATATTGAAAAACTTGTGGCGTAACATCCGAGAAACATTGTAAAGATTGTCGAAGAGAATTGAAACAATGATGTGCATGATCCACTTTTGAAGTTGTCAGGCCATTCGGTGTTATATGGGTTGACCGTAGCATTCCATTTTGGATCTCTGAGGTAGCCGAGAGTGAGACGAATTGCATCCTTGATACAGGTTAGGAATGTTTTGTTAAAAAGGTAGAAAATACGCACCAGACAATGAAGATCATGGAATACAGTCAAGACAATTGGATAATCATCATCGGTACCAGGAAGAGAGGCGGCAGTTTTATTGAGTAGCTGAGAAGCTTCATCTTTGGTAAGACCAGTATCACCAACATAATGCAATTTTGCCCATCTCGCATTGCGCTCAGAAGTAGGAGGTCCTGCCCATTCATCATCTATTTTCGGTATAGGATTTTCGAAATTTCGATTATGGTATTCTATCACACTTTTTGCAGGTGCTGATTCAAATCAGTCATGTTCAATATCAACGTTAAGATCGATACTTGCTATACATCTGTTGAAAAACATCTGTCCTTGGAGTCCAAAATTACTTTAGACTAAAGGCAAGAAGAAAGAAATTGAAAACGATAGAGGTAACCAAAATGAAAGTTAAGAATGGCCTTGGTTTTTCATGGAAAGTTGGATAACCATTTTCTTTGTCTAGAAAGGGTTCATTTGTCTCTGAAGAAGAATCGTCAGGTTGATCTTCCTGACGATAATTCTTCCAACGCATGAAGTATGATTTCATATTGAAGGTTGGAAAAGATTGTAATTGATGAGATATCCAGAAGAGTTACAAGTTCATTCTGATCTTTCGCATTGAGGGAATTTCAAGAGAGCCTTCAAATCTTGAATATATTGACGTATCAATGTCTTCCACCTTTAAATGAAACCTCCTTCCCACTTCATCTATCTGCCATGAAATACTCCGCAAATCGGACTTTTGAAGGAATGCTGTCGTGATTATTCATGTATGTTGCATATATCATAAGAATGAAGCATTTGATATTCCCGCGTGTACTGAGACGAGGCCTACATACGCAGTAAGATTTCCCCCACTTGGTGCTTATCTCGTGGAAAACGGTACTTAAAGAATACTAGACTCAATTTGCCAACGATTTTAGCTCCGGGAAGAGGCTTATATCCGGATAAATCCAATCCTGGCTTAGGTGTTACAAAACGGGACAATCAGAACATGTAGATATGCTTAGAATGATCAAGCATCATCAAGACATATGCAGGTGGCTTAGTGGCTCGACGGGTCTTCAATATTGATATCGGCAGCTTGGTTTCATTCCTTCATCCGGAACTAAGCATACGTAGAATAGAGGATAGGGCCGATGGCGTGACACTGATGGCAATCAGTGTAGAAGTGTAACGCCTGCGTGCTTGACAATTTAGTGCTCTGTAAAGCTTATCATAGCCAAGATGTATGGTGAGGTATACATATATGAGTACTGTTGACGGCATGGCTGCACAAGCTCATTAAGCTTAATTCTACGATATTATCCGTGCTTAGACGAGTTTCGGGCTAGGGGTACACACTCTAGTGATTGAATGCTCTTGTCCATCTTTAATAGGTGAAGCATCACGTAGGATTGGAGGATCAGTGAAACAGGTGGTGGCAAGTTCGATATCAGTGACTTAACAGGAGAAGAAGCCACAAGGACCAATCGCGTCCATGTCAGCCTATAATTCTAAAACATGCAAGTTGGAGAGTAATCAAACTAAAATCAGTCGAAAGTGGTGAACAGGTATCACCCTCTCAATACAGAAGTAAGCTGCGATGATGCTGATTAAGTGTCTGTGAAGTTATCCTCGGATGTAGAGGACAAACGGCTCGGATATTATTGGGACAATGAGGAAGCAAGTCTGACAAGATGACTGAAAGATAGAGATACTTGACGAAGGTGCCATCATGCGATCTTTTTAGATTACTATTCAAGAGAACACGTCGAAAAATCCTTGCTGCATGAATTTGATAGTCTATAAGGAAATGGGAATGGTAGATCCATAGAGAGGGGTAACAGGAAAATTCCAGGTGAGATTGTTCTTCAGCGAGCTCGGCTATCGGGATATCAAATGCAATAATGAATAGGACAGGGAGGAAGAAAGTTGTATAAGTAGTAGCGCCTTCACTAACTTTGACAAGAATCATCAACAAGCACTTGACCAATTCTCAACATCTCAACGTGAAGAGCAAGACAAGAAAACAATTTCCCGTGAACATAACGAATAAAGCAAACATGAAGACAATCTCATTCATTGCGCTTGTGGCATATCTCGCCTACGAGGCTTCTGCATTGCCAGTTGCCAAGAGCGATAAGCCAGTTAGAACCGATAATGGCGTCACCAAACATGTTTTCAAGAAGGCGGAGGCTGAGACACCAGCTCCTCCCATTTACGGATATGGCCGGGAGAAACGTGACGAGACCCCAGCCCCTCTTTTGTATGGTTATGGCCAGGAGAAACGTGCCGAAGCTGTAGCTCCCGCTCCCCTCATTTATGGATATGGTCGAGAGAAGCGCGAAGAGTCTGCTACCCCCGGCCCCCTCATTTATGGATATGGAAAAGAATAAATGGTAAACACTCCAATCCACAAATAACGCTAATCAACAACTTTCTAATAGTAGAAATAGAGCCACAGGATTGACATTCGGACAATACTAGCCACTGACACGAAGTCATGGCAATGAACGCAATGGGGTGAGTACAGTTTTGGATAGAGATTGATATATAAGGAGCTTGATAGTGATTTCGGTTTCCACTTGGAAACAGTATTTTTGGTGCAGGATTGATGATTTTATGACGGATATGACGGTAGATACAAATGGCTTCTCGTTATAGCCTGTACAAGCAACGTAGTATCATATCTTAACGAATTGAATGGAGAATTTTCTTAGACTTTTGCGTTGAAAGTTGTGTGACATGTACATTGCCGTAATTTAGTAATTTGCAACTCAAGGATGGCGTGAGATTTTGGGGAGTTATCGTGTGGCTTGAAGATATGCATTAATGACCATCTTTCATGATCCATACTCGAGATCTTTAAGAGACGGTGCAATGGTTTTGTGCAATGTTGAGCTCAAAAGTGGGAGATGGAGTGGAGTTAAATTTGTGTTCTTGCTAATCTCACGTCTAGTCCATAAATAACCTAGCGTCTCATATGTCGAAAACAAGGAACCACCTATGCGGAAACAACGTGATTCGAATCCCTACAGGACGTCATGTCTGATTTGATACAATAGATATTTCATCGATTAGTTACATCTATTTTCAAAAACAAAAAAAAAAAAAACTCCAAGGAATGAGCACATGACGACGTGTACCAAATAAACCATTTAGACCACTAAATGTAAACGGTACTACAAACTACCAGATTTTCAACTCTTGGAAGCCTATAAAGAATATTAACGGATCGTGACCAAGAAGAAGCGTATCGAGAAATTCAACTGGGCATCCAAATCAAAGTGCGAAACACAGCTGAGGTTGCGGAGAACGGGCATTTAAATATCTCTTAGTTGTAGATCTTGACTTACATCCAAAACTCTAAATTATACTCACAGGTATAAGCCTCTTTCAATCGGGGCTTATGCTTAGGATGGGTGGAGTTTATTTATTGGAGAAATCAATGTTTCATGGGCATAAGCTGAGCTTGTTTACTTGTTACCGTCATTTGAATGTCTTTGTCCTTCACCTAGTCTATCACCGATACTCCTCTTCGTTACTTTACTTTTTACTTTTCTGATTAGTTCTCGGTGCTAGGAGGTAACACATCTGGCTATCTCTGCTTTCGTTGGGAAGTTCTTTGGTATGAAGGAAGAATTAGCACGTGCACCCACCTCAATTCCTACATTTGATTTCCTCCAAACTACTTCCTTTTCTGAAACCTCGTAGTGATCGTAATTATTATCTCTGCTTCCCTATTATTATTATTACCACCCCTTCTTTTTTCTTTACCATTTTCCTCATCCTTCGCACCGAATTTCCTACTCCTTATCGAATCCCATTTAAAATTTCACTAACCCTCCATCACCCCCAATCTCCCTCATGTACGCACCTAAACCTTCCATTACCATTCTCTCTCCCGAAACATGCTCAGCCCTGGGAATCTTCTTCTTTATTACCCAGGCTACTTATTAAAAACCCAATGACCAGTCCCAACCCAAGAAACTTTGACTTATCGATAGAGAAAAGGAAGAGATGGCTTGATTTAAATTCGGAAGAGGTTTTGTATATAAGAAAGGTAGATGGGCAGATTTTAAAGATGCGGGAGGAGGTATAATGGCGATGTTGATGGCAAAAAGAGGCACATGTAACTTGAACTCAGTTATCTGATAATATCCGATAAATTGGTTGAAATAATGAGAAGAGCGTACTGATGCCTTTTCCGTTATATACCCTATAAAATACATGCTACATATATTAAGATTGTGTCTCGTCCTGCATCCTTTATATCCTCAGTGTTGATTACTATTAGTATCTCTTTGTGATTCATTTTTGACTCCCGTTCTCATGCTCCGCTAACCCCACTGTAAATCGTCTCAAAAAAATAATTAATAATACAATTTCAAGTGACACCACATTGCAAACTCGTCACCTTTCCTCGTAATGCGCGGAAAGAATCGCCTGTCAAAATATTTCCTATTCCTTTCCGAATTTCAAGAATGGAGTCTGACAGGTCTCTGAATTCCAAATGTGAGTTGGAACATCAAATTGGTAAGGGATTTACGTCATCCATTAGGTACCTCTCCCTCCCTCATTCCACAATTACAAGTACCAGTTAGCCTCCAAATCCGTATTTAATAAACTATCAAAAAACATCGTATTATCTGCATGTAAACCGGGCCATTCTTCAAATTGTTGTTCTAGTTCCAGTGGAGGAAATTGACTACTCTTGAAAGAGACCTTTGGTTGAGCAGCCCATGGACAATTAAGAGCAGTAACGAATTCATTCTGAGCTTGTGCGGTGGCTCTTGGTGTCATGTCCATAAGAGCTGGAGTATTGTTCAATGGGGGTTGGTCTGTAGTATTAATAGAGGGGGTCGATTGAGTGATATTCGGGGCGGTTGAAGATTTTGGCGTACGTGCTATTGAAATAGTTCCGAAATATGGGATTGTTAGACGTAAATTTCCACTGGTGCTAGTGGATGTGAGGAGAGTTTTGATAACTTCGACACTTTGAATGGCCATTACATCTTCAGCGGAAGCGCATTCGCTCATGACACCAAGGACAGTTTCCACGAGTTCCCTGTCGGAGCGTTTTTGGTCTTGCACCAGAGTGGTATCTCCTCCTACAGGTGGAATTTCCAAAATATTCAAGAGGAGAGTTACACATGCCGTGAATGCACCAAAATCGATGACTCTACAGCAGAATGATGCCGCACCGGAGCGTCTAATGGCGAGATAGCGTGATATGCATTCTCGTGATGATTTCATACAGGCGAATTTACTATATTCGTAACGACGTTCTGTGTCAGCTCGAACCATAAAAGGTAGGTGCAAGAATGATTGTAACTGAAAGTAGTAAATTTGTGACATGATTCGATCGAATTTTGCGGCTGAATTCGTCTTTTCGCTGATGGTTTCAAATTGATCAGGTATTTCCCACCAAGACGGAGGCATTTCTCTTCCAATACTCTCGAGTTTCTCATCTAGTTCTTGAGTAGTAGCAAATGCATGAATATGTTCGGTTTGATTTCGTTCAATGATCCCTCCTGCCAAATTTGTAATCTTTTTAATGAAGAGAAGGTCGTGGTTGACATTAGGATTGCTGAATGTTTCGTGTGATAGAATAATGCAGTCGCCTGCTCCGGCAGGCATACCCAAGAGTAAACTTAGATATCTATCTGCCTGCATAAGGCTTCTCCAAAGGTGAATTCCTCCTGGTGGTAAAGTTGTACTACCAAAATCCTCACGTCTATGTAGGCCCATAAGCTGACCGATATTCATACCTCGACGAAATGTAAGCCATGAACGACGTAAGTTTCCAGCATTCATATGGAATAATCCTAGGAGCATCAAACATTCCAACCCTTGGATGCAAGCCACGAGTTCATCGTCCGAGGTCACGAGTCCCGAGACGGTTGATATTATTTTGTCTGTTCGAGCTTGAATACTTGTGTTAATTCCAAGTTGACTGGCATCAAATCCATGAGGCACTTGCTGTAAGCATACAGCTACGTAAAGAAGTGTTTGTGCTATTGTTGCAGGACTTTCTTTCCCAATGCCAGGAATGTTAAATGAATGATTCGGATTGAATCCTGTTGGCTGTAACATGATTTGAGGCGAATGTTGTGATAAAGAATGCATCAATAGCCAAGAATCATTGAAAGAACAAAGTTTATTTGTAGCTTCTTGTGACGGAAGGAGTTCTATCAAAACATCTCTGATTCTTTCAACCTTTGTTAGGGGTCGACATTGCTTACTTGACTTCTCTCCGTTTGATTTCAATTTGGAAATTATGAATTCATTCTCCTTTTCTCGGCGGCCTAACTTTGATGGACGTGAGCAAATATATGAGTATACGGGATATTGGACATGAGATATGATATGGGATATGGGATATGGCAATACTTACAACAGAGTTATCAAAAAGAGAAAGTATTGGTGCAGTTGTAGCACTATCATATCCAGTTGAGGTAGTACTTGGGAATGGTGAAAGAACATCACCAGTACCCATACTTTCTGGAGTATGAATTTTTGTGGCATTTTCTTGCTCATCATACTGATCCAATTTTGCCATCAATTTATCAAGAGTAAGCTCTATACGACCAAGCCGTTCACCAATTTGTGGACCACCTGAAGAATCATGTTCTTCTGGATATTCTTGACTTATACAAGTCGTCCCACGTGATAGGCAACCAGAACAAACGCTGACATTTTCAGAACTCAATTGACATTTGACTTTTCTTCTTTTACATTCCCAGCAACTTTTGGTTCCTTTCCTAACTCGTTTCTTACGATGCTCTTCATCAGCGAGTGCCACTGAAGTTGGTCTAGCTGACATATCGAATGATGAATTGTGGGGTTATTGAATGGCGCTGGAGGCTTGAAGATTTGACGGGGCTTGAATGTCTCTTGAAATTTGATGGTACCAGAGGTTCCAAGGTCAGATGTTTCTCGAAGCTTAGATGTCTCAAGAAAGGCTCAATATCTTTATAAGTTTGACCTCCTTCAAATCTGGAATGTAGGCGCAGGGGTGGATAAGGATATCGAGCTAGTTCCGGAATCGGGTGGATAGGTGGTTTTGCGCGATTCTACACCAATTTCAAAGTTCGTTTTCGGTCGTCTCAATAGAGCAAAGTAGTTAGTAATGGATGTAAAAAGGGAAGAGAACAAGTTCGTGTATATGAGAATTACGTGAGAGCCTTTTTTTAATTTACCAAATAAAGAAAAGGGAGAAAAGTCGTGGGAAGGAGTGCCTTCTTCCGCCGTTTCGACGGAATGATTGAAACAATTCACGTGACTCATCTTCTAATCGCACCAACGCATCAACAACGCCACCCTGCTTCATATTATACTTTCGCTATTGTGGAATAAGATTTTAAATGTATGATTGGATGGTGAATCGAGAACTTCTCCATCACCTCGGACATAGGAACAACTTTTTAATACCGTGTAAACGCAACTCCGTCTTACACTAAACCCTTTTTGTGAAAGGATTGACCGTGGGGTAGAATTCGTGCATCTGATCGTACGTAACCTTACATCTGATCGGACATCTCAACCTTCTCTCAACTATATGTCCAACTTCAAAATTATCATATTATTCAAATTTGTATCGAATAATTTCAAGATTTATAATAATGAAGACTTCATAGTTCTATAATACCATCTATATATTACTTTCTATTCAAGCCTTTCAGAATAAGTATAATATTAATAGTTATAATTATCGACTTCAATCTTTCTTTATATTTTTTGGAACTCGGATTAAATATTTACACTTTATTATATCTTTACCTTTCAAATACTTATATCGATTAATCTATTGAAATATTAAAAGTAAAGTTAATTAAAAAACATGTTTATAATAATACATAGAAGAATCTTCAAATTCAGACTGAGGTTTGTAATCTTCAAAGCCTCTTATCACATTCGCTAAATTAATCTAAATTTGACAATCAAATAGCCTCTCAGGTTTCTATTTGAATATATCTTTGGGAGGAATCATAAACATTAGTCAAGAACATCTTGAGTGTTGTAGACTAGACCTCATCACCGCCGCCTCCAAACCGGCACCCTCAATCAAATTCTGCATGGACTCCTCCACTTCACTAAAAAATTCTTCCTCCAAATTTTTTACTATAAAGGCAATATTCTGGTCCATCGCAAATGCAGGGATGCGACATTAATGTTAGCCCTCAAGACGCGTGTCCATCTCCTCGTCTATGACACTTCTAATATCCAAGTGAGCAAAGGAAGTGAATCAGTCGGATGGAATATTACAGCACATTAAACGATATCAATTTTCCATCAACACGAATTATAATTTTAACTTGCATCTCCGATTATGTGCTTGATTTCAGTACGAATCAAAGGACTGGTCCGAGAGCAAGGAATGAGTCATTGTTCTCTTGCTAGGAAGGGGAAGTTGGATGTGCTTCATGAAGCGAGGCGCGGGGTGTATTAATGCTAGGGCGGTTAGTATACTTGCAAGTCTGATTGGGAGTTGTTCGTTGAAGGTGCATAACGACATCGAAATTAAAGCCAGATCCGATTAAACTGCCTCCAATTACTACTAATCGTGTGAACGTGGGAGAGGTTCCTGAACAGTGCCAATATATACCGGACACAAGAGATTATCCGAGTATAAGTATAATTCCGAAGAGAATTTCCGACGCTGGGGGTAATCTTTGGGACTTTTAGAGAGCAAGTTGACTTGGTGATTTATAGACGTAATGGCGGTTGAGTTGACGATAGCTAACTGGAAAGCTTTAGGGTGCATGGGATGAAATTACTAGAGATCTCCAGGCTTTAGGACATGAAAGGGATTTGGATATACAAATCGATATTTCCAACGCTAACTATGAAGTTATCTAAAAATCAACACCATTTCACCCCAAACAAAAACTTCAAATTCTGGTCTATCTCTGAAATCCAGTCATTAACCGTCGAATACACAAAATGACTCTGCGACTCATAAGTATCACACATATAACTATACCAAGAATTATTAATATGATTCATACTATGGCCATATCGTGTGTATATAGTTTCGCGTCCTCTCGCAGTTACACAAACCACTCGATACAAAACATTCAAATCACAACACAACAAAACGTTCAGAATTCGAAATAATCCACCGTCAATCTTTCATACGTTAGGCAACCTTAAACCTCCTACGTACCTACTTCACTCAAAGAAGTTCAGCCTAGCCACTCAAGCACACATCGTCATCGCCATCCACTCATTCCTCTTGTTCATATTCAAACCTTTCCCAACATGTCAACTCATCAACGCAACACTGCATCATGACAAGGCCCAGCTCCCCCGAGAAGAAACGATACCAATGCTTCGTGCACAAGCAATGCATTCCCCAACTACAGGGAGTCAACTCAACCAATTCCTTATGGAAACCAAAAAGCCTCAGAATTCAAAAATCCGTTCCAGTATGCTCACGACTCTCAACCTAGTGCCGACGAATTCAACCGCGCACAAGGAAATCCATGGGCCCAAACACCAGTACACTCACCACCGTCTCCACAGATTAGTATAATTCCGACGGATGGTCGAAAGCCTATGCATGAGGCACCTAATCATGCAAATGATACGTATCATACCAAATTTCAGCCCGTATCTAGAAAACCATCGGGGCTAGGATGGTCTGTGTATCAGGAAGATGTTCCCTCATATAATACCCCGATTAAGAATGTAAAGGATATTCCCGATCCTCGGAAGAAGAATCAGGTAAGCACAATCCTCCATTTTCTTAAATGACTACCGGAAATACTAACCTCTATTGATAGAAACATGACAAGGATGGCGGTTGTGGTTGTTCGATACTGTAAACTATGGCGTATGATGTTGTGAGGATGGAGTTAATGTCAGTGGCCTAATACTTAGTAGTGATATAGGATATACATATACGTTCAGGTGCATCAAACTGTATAGTAGATATTAGATAATCGTTGCTTTTCAATAGGTTTCTTAAATGCATAGGAACCCCTTAATATACCAGGTCAGACTGTTCTGAAATAGCTTCTTGATGTGTATGAATCTTCAGAGTCGCGCGGCATGGCACGATATGTGAAATCGACAGCATATAAATAGTTTGATGCACAGAGAGTGAATTGCAATTATGGCCTTCGGCGGCACCTGTGAAGTTCGGCATGAACTATCTGGCAGTCATTCTCAAATGACCTCTATTTTAAATATAGCGGAAAAAGACATGTCAAATGATGCCCACAAGTAAATTCCAAATTAAGGAAATATCATTGAATCCTCCACAAAACTTCACCGCAGAACCTTGACCATCATTCAGTACACTCATCCACCCTTAATCTCCTTCCTTCCCTCAAACCGGTGACGGTGACTCCCATAACCCAAGCACTCATATCGAGGACAGTACACCTAGATTAACGATACATAGTTCCGCACCTCGGAATATCCTAAGAACTTTTTCGAATTCTATACACAGAAATTTACCTTCAAATTTGCAAATATTAATAGATATCCACCCCTTACACATTTTGACTTCAACAAGGTCCCTCAAATTCTTACTCGAACATCTTGCTAGATATCTTACTTTGAAACCTCAAGCTACATCATCCCCATCACCATCCATCTCATTCCCCGATTCCCTGACCCACAACTACGACCAGCCCCTTCCCAATTACTCAAATACAGAATAAAACCAGAGCAAACCCTCACATTCAAACCGCCATCCACACCCTCTACACAATCTTCCGCATAGGATAATACGCGATCAGCAACTAGTATACCTAGCAAGCCACAAGGGGCAAATCCGCTTCGATAGCCATCAGTACCGCCTCTTCCAAGTAACAAGTTATTCAAACAACACAAAAGACCCTATAGCCACGGCATCAGCCATATCACAACACTAGATATTACTCGCTCATGCACACGCATAAGTCTTCATACGTATTGAAAGACCGCTCTATAAATCTCCCACCAGTATAGGTAAATCACATAAGACTCTTGGCAACTTGTAAAGCAACTAGTATCTTGTATTTATAAAGAAAGCGGGAGATTTTTATGAAGTGAAGTAATTGCTAAATCTGGTGATCGTGATCGTCGTCATAGGACTCGGAAGTAAGATAATACATAAACTTCGCTCCGTAAACACAAAGCACAGTAACTCCCTTTGACGATGCGAGGAGGAACCATCCATATGTTAAATCATGTAGAAAAATGGTTACGGATAAGCTGCGACTAAAATTTCAAATGATGCTGTTATTTTCATCGTGGAGAGAACACCGTAAGGTACTACCACGAAGGATATAAGATCTTATATCATTATTTCTGCTTCTATCAAATAAATATTAAATATTCCTAGCCTTGTAAAATCAACAAACTCTTTACCTCCTCCTAGACCCCCTCCCCTCTCCCCAAGTTTCAAAAATTCCAAAGATCAGAATCCTCTCACAACACAACACATCTCCAACCTCAAAACCATCCAAGATAAATACCAAACAGTCATATCCACACCATAATATTATCCTCGTCATCCGCTCATTCATTCAACCCCATCTCCCATCCTCCAATAATGCGTCACATCATACTTATTTATGACTACCCACCGCAATAATGACTTATAACGCCAATAAAAAAGGTAAATACATAGATAATATTGTACCACCATCTATCTCTTTTAGGAAATAATCAAAGATATCAAAATATCACAGCATATCACATCCATACAAACTTCAACATATTATCACACTTCGAGCATCCCTCTTGTACTTTCCCTCACGTACCTCGAAGAGTCATTCATTCATATCGCTATTCCTCGTGCTCACCCCCTTTACCTCACCCACCTCACTCTATTTCCCGTTCATCCTCAAACCCTTATTCAGCATGGCATCCCCGCCAAAATATATGGATCCGAAAGCGCAGGTCGCCTCGAAAGAAAAACCATATATTAGTATATTCACCGAATTAGATATCGATGGCGGACCATCACAAAGACCATCATCAGCTTACATCAAGAATCCGCGTAATATATGTTTTGACGATATACTTGAAGTGAGGAATTCTGATGCTCGTCTTGATACAAAGGTACTAAGAATGATGTATAATTAATACAGCTAACTTCGCTTAGCATGTTCGGGGATTGTACTAACTTCTTTTAATAACAGAGTAAGGAAAGATCGGGATGTACTTGTTTGATGATGTAGACTGCATCGTGTGTTCGAGGATTACCAGCGGATATCTCTTAGATAGGGATGGGGACATGTATATTTATGAAGATGGATATGATTGGATATTATTGGGTTTCTTGAGACTAGAAAGAGCATCAGATTGAATTGATTGATTCTCTAGCTAAGCAGTTAAGCTGCGAGTATATATTCAAAAAATGAAGGAATCAGGTTAGGTATTCAGCCTTCGGAATTAAAGTGCTTTGAAATCAAAATATTGAAAGCAAACAAACAGTATACCAAAAAGGAAAGAATGAATTAAAAGTTGAGTTTTGTTTGCTCCTTATATGCATCATGCAATATATATGCATATGCTGCCAAGATCCCAGGAGGTCAACAGATATGTATATTAATGGAGAGGGGGACTATTGGAAATGAACATAATTGGAAATGTATATTATTGAAAACGGGCATCACTGCAAATAAACACTATCGAAATAGGTACGATTAAACACCAAGAATCATCTTACCTCCGTATTATATCCAATTCTTCGCGGGGTAGCTAGCACTTTAAGAATGACCATTCTCCCCAAAGTTATAGCTATCATTAGAACTACTGATGCTCCAGGAATTCCATGTAGATTTTGGATATTTATTGACTGTATAATGAAAAATCGATTCCTAGGCGAAATCTAGCTTTTCGCAAATCTAAACTGTATTGAAATAGCTTTATGTATATATGTGAGTTTTGGCATTCGGTGAGAAAAGTGATGAGAATGTACCAAAGAGTAGCTAACCTGTGCTTCAGGACTCATAGGTACTTCAGGGCTTATGAGTGTCATACTTATGACTACACGTCCCTGGAGGATATATGATTCATAACCCTATCTACACTATAGAATATATGTTTTCATCCTCTTTCTTGTAGATTTTCTCAGAACATCAAAACCATATACCTTCAAGTACTCATGAGTGTATCATCTTTGGCCCTCCTACGCACCAGCGTCGCTCAAAACACTTCGAACTAACAATAATTCGCATCATCTTTCCTCTCGCGGCCCTTGTCCTGCTTGCTTTTAAGCTTCAAACCTCAACACCTCGAAATCCGTATGTTACCCTCGCGCAACGATATGCATTCAAAAAACCAAGCAACCCCTCAGAACCAAGCACAAAACGACAGATCCGGTATAAAAACTAGCGATCCTTGGCCTCAATACTACTACCCTCGACGCGAACTAGGAGAAAAGCAAGCAAGCACTCCGGTGCGCGCACGACGCAATTTCCAAAACACTCTTCACTATCCTCCTCAAAAGCAACCAGGAAACATAAAGCCCCCGCAGACCAAAAAAACCAGCAATTGCAGTGGCAGGAAATGCAAATCTTCCTACGCCACCAGGAGGATACAAAATGACAAGTTTTAAACATTTTCACGGCCGGATTAAAACGTTTGATGAGGATGTTATGCTTCCGGAAGTAGAGCGAGGTGATTCTAGGACCGACAGAACATCAAAAGAATACTCCAAAAAGCATGAAAAGTTTTTCCCGGAGGAAACTTCACGGACTTCAGGTCAGCAACGACTAAGAAACCATGTCGTAAGTCAATCATAGTCCCGCGGTCAAAAACAAGAAGCATACATACTAACTTTCAAAACCCCCCAAAAAGTATAGCTGCTGTTCGACAATGTAAGTATACCATGGAAGAGGTATAATGGGAAATGGGTAGAACTAAGTGTATAATAACGATAAAGTTGCTTTTGCAGGTCAATAATATCTCACTTGAGAAATATCACGAAAGCTGTACCATATAAAAGTGCCCTGTGTCAAATACTAATCACGCTGCCCAGAACTAAACCAATAGAAAATATTCACATAATCCAATGACTGCCACAAAATCGCCCAACATCACAGCCTCGTAATACAAAGCTCATTGATTCCTTCATATACACGTCCATATTCACATAATCATTTTCATTTCCCATTCATTCTTAACCTGCCCTTCCTTACAACATCGCCTTTTCCTTTTCCCTTATAACCCCATGCAGTCATTCTCTCATATTAACCACACACCTAATACAGTCCCCCTTCTTCATATCATCAAATGCTTGGTTAATTCCGTTCAAAGGTTGTCTATGAGTAATGAACTCATCAACCTTTAATTTTCCTTGCATGTAATCATCAACCAATTGAGGTAATTGAGAACGACCTTTAATACCACCAAATGCACAACCTTTCCAAACACGACCTGTGACAAGTTGGAATGCTGTTTAATATTATGTTAGTTATTTATGTCTGTGATTGAGAAGTAACGTGGAAAGAGGGGAAAAACTCACGTCTAGTACTAATCTCCTGTCCAGCAGCAGCAACACCAATAACAATACTTTGACCCCAACCTTTATGACAAGCTTCCAAAGCAGCTCTCATAACTCCAACATTTCCAGTACAATCAAAAGTATAATCACAACCACCATCGGTCATCTCGATTAATTTTTCTTGAATACTTTGACCCTTCAATTCAGTTGGGTTAACGAAATCTGTTGCACCAAATTTCTCGGCCCATTCTTTCTTGGATGGATTAACATCGACCACGATGATCTTTGAAGCTTTCCTTTGTACAGCTCCTTGAATAACACTGAGACCAACACAACCCGCACCGAAGATAGCAACAGTAGATCCTTCTTCGACTTTAGCGGTTTCGACAGCAGCTCCGTAACCGGTAGTGATACCACAACCAAGTAAACAAGTTCGATCCATAGGAGCTTCTGGAGTGATAGCTACAACGGAAATATCGGCAACGACAGTATATTGAGAAAAGGTAGATGTTCCCATGAAATGAAGAAGATCTTTACCCTTGCACTTGAATCTGGATGTACCATCTGGCATAACACCCTTTCCTTGAGTTGCTCTAATTTTTCCACAAAGGTTGGTCTTACCAGATTTACAGAATTTACATTCCTTACATTCTGGGGTGCTGTGTAGTTGTTAGTGGGTTGTGTAGAGAAGAGGATGAGGTAAATGGAGTTAGAAGGGTATCAGGTACAGCGATGGTGATGAGATAATAAGAATAAATAACAAGAGGTAGAAGAAAATTGACGCTGAGGACATACTATAAAGCAACAACATAATCACCAGGTTTAACAGATGTTACACCTTCACCAACAGATTCAACAATACCAGCACCCTCATGTCCAAGAACAATTGGGAAAGCTCCCTCGGGATCTTTGCCAGAAAGTGTGTATGCATCTATTATGATGATTTGTTAGCATTCATCCTTGAATCAATTTTCTCATGCTCCATCATCTTTGTACGACCCTATGCGTACTACACCCATCATCCGTTTCCGAATCACAACCCCGCTCTCCTACCTCACCTTCTCACCACCTCCAAGCTTCACCACACAAGAAGAAACATTAAAACCTACCAGTATGACAAACACCGGTATAATAAATCTCAATTCTCACTTCATTTGCCTTGGGAGGAGCAACCTCAATATCCTCAATACTGAGTTCTTGACCTGCGTCCCAGGCAACTGCTGCCTATATATTTCATCAGCTTTTGTTTCTTCTTCTGCCTACCCCGGTTCACTATTCATTCCAAGAGTGATGTTTAATATATGGGATGAATGTAGTGGGCTGGGGAGTGTTTGAGAAAACTGCGGATTTGGGTCTAGGGGATTGAAGCTTCGCAGAACTGTTATACTCTACGCAAAGCTATCGAGCCATCCGCAGAGTTGCCACTGCATCCGCAAATTTCACAAAAGCCCTCCCAAGTACACCGAGTGCTATGATATAGCAGAATCGTATAGTCTAATAGGTAGAATATAGAATTGTCGAACTAACCTTGCAGGTAATGGTCTATAATAAACCACTCATTAGCATATGTTTCCACAAGTCCATGAGGCCAATCCGCAAATATACATCAATCAATCGTAAACAGTTCTGCCACACTCTCATCATCCCACCTCACCCCACCAATTCAATCCAAATAAAATCGAACCTACCTTCCCAACAGTATCAGCCGGCATGTTTCCTATTCTCTTTTTCGTTCTTCTGTTCTCTCCGTAACACAATTCGTCCGCTTGACAAAAAAAGCTATCAAGGTATAAAGCAAGCTCTCAAGGTGTACAAAAAGTTACGTTGTAGATGCTTCGAAAGAAATCAAGTATGAAGTACCGTGTAGCAATATATTAGTAAAGGAGGTTGGAGCGGACTTCTTTCGGACAAGTTGTAGTGAGGGGCAAGCTTTTACTTTGGATACCCCACCTCTTGTGAAATTCGCAGAACTCGGTACGTAAGTAAGGTAATTAATTAATTGTACACTCCTGAGGTTTTCCTAATGGGGTATTGTAAAGCTAGAGATAAAACTATACGGTACTTGTATTAATTTGTATGTACTTGTGGATGAAGATGAAGATATCGATATTTGACTCACACGGCGAGATTGCTGGGAATGCAAGTATCAATTATCAATTATCAATCGACAATCATCCATCATCATGATAAGACATCTTCTACCTACCAACATCCCTCTTAAATAAATACCAAGAAAGTTCCTTCTACCAAATACACACCATTATTGCGTATACCAAAAGGCTTAACAATGAAATCGGAGCACATCGGCATTCATCCATCTATCCACGATTCCACATATAAAACACTTCCCAATCCTACACCATAAACCCCGCACTTCGGGATCTTTTATCTAGATTGAGTAATATTTACTTCATAGTGAACCGCATCAGATTCTCGTCATGTGAATCAGAGATAGGATGACTGAGTGCGGTTGATAAATCCTCTATGGTATCACGAATCATTAAGAACCTACTATGGTACTATATAATACAACAAACAATTCCTGTATAAATTCTAACACTCAATCTACCCCTCTTCCTCTCCCTCTTCCCCTCTCTATCCCCCTCCCTCCATCCCGGCAAGATCCTCTGCACACATACAGTAGAACCTCGCTATACCAGACATTATTATACCGGAATCCCGCCTATACCGATTATATTTCGTATGCTTTCATTATTTTGTAACCTTATGATTATACCGGAAATTTCGGTATTTTATCTACATCAGACAACAATTTCATGATTCCAATATATACAAGTATTATTTATTAATACAACACTTTTGATAAATATAGATAAACCCTGTTATATCCCCACCTTGAGAATTTTGATAGATTGATCATATAATAAGCCCACAATGAAAACAAAGCTACAACAACCTCAATACACCAGAAACCCGTATACACCAGAGAAAATAGGCCTGATTTACACACAACCAAACCCCACCTCGCCCCTCTTCTCTCAAAAGAAATACCGAATCAACTCCTCGCAATTCGGAAACTCTATCTCTCTCCTCCTCTCCTCAAGAGAGTCTCTTGAGTCCTCACTCCTATTCCCCAATTAAGTCTAGTACCCCACTTTTCGGCTACCCTTTCACACCAAAAATGTTACGAGGTTTGCCGTCTAGATCACGTGGAAGTGCTCTAGGCTCTCGAGGTGGTTTATAACTAGGCGTCAAGCAGGGACTTAAAGTAATGACAATAATGATATGCAATTCGTAACTAATAGTAGAGTATACTAAGTGATTGATCTTGAGCACGAAGCTCTATACAAAGGGAATCCATCTTGATTATATAGACCTTCATGCCTATGGCTAGTCAGGACCGCTGCGCGGTCCTGGACAGCCAGCGTTCCTCAGCGGTCCATAACGTGACTTTAATCACGTTACCTTGGTTTAGTCATGTGACGCGGCATAGAAGATAGCCGTTGTAACAAAAAATCATGATTTTCACCTATTAATATTTCAACAACCAATGAATGAAATCAATTGAAATTTTAATTCTAGATTTATTATATAATTATTCATTGATTCTCAAAATTTCGGATTTTTCGCGATTTTATTGATTGAAATATAAATGATTGAGATTACGATTTTCAATTTATATAGAATTGTGACGAGGTTTGCCGTCTAGATCACGTGGAAGTGCTCTAGGCTCTCGAGATGGTTTATAACTAGGCGTCAAGCAGGGACTTGAAGTAATGACAAATAATGATACGCAATTCGTAACTAATAGTAGAGTATACTAAATGATTGATCTTGAGCACGAAGCTCTAGAGTGAGGGAATCCCTCCTAGTTATATAGATCTTCGTACTCCCTATCCCATCATCCCATCGCTCCCACTTGATTTAAGTCGGTGGGATCGGTGGGAATCATATAATAACAGAGTCTGTGCTCTTCAGATCCTCACATGACCTTAATCCCATACTAATTTGATCGAATCGCATCTCGTAAACACACGATCGGTTACTGTAAGATCCGTGATCGTAACATATATATAGAGATATATAAGATCACGGCAGCTACGGAAATGCGCCTAGGAATCACTACAATCTTTAGATATAGTTATATGTACATAGCTATTCATAGCCCAGGAGTAACTCCCTGGCGGCCTTTGCCCCAATAGGGGATGTCATGAGAATGGGGGGGCTTCGCCCCCTCTGCCTCTGGCCGTTAAATAATAACACACACACACACACATATATAGAGATAAAACAATTGATCTTAAAAACTATACTTTTATACAAGGTATCCCAAAAGCCGAATTCTTCCACTTACGAGAATCCTAAGGTTACCGTGCGGGCTTCTTGCAAAGGTGCCGGACTAGTGTAACAGATTCTTGTATGAGCTGCGCTAATGTATTTGATAAGGTGGGCTAGGCCGATAAAGAAGCTAAGACGCCAGCCGGTGGCATAGAAAGTCTTCCCAGCCGAGCAGACGGTTAGGGTCAAGTTGAGGATTTCGGAGCTCAGTGTTGCGGTGTGCGTCATGGTATTGTAGGACAGACTGTACTATACTTCGTCGCTCAGGAGTAGGATGTTATTCCGCAGTGTCAGATCTGCGATGACAGGGACTCAGAGAGTTCTAACCGAGAGAAAATCTTGCCAACGGGGTTGTGGGGCGTGTTGAGGATTATCATCTTTATCTTAGATGTGATTGTGGCAGCCAGGACGTCGAGATCAAGGGTCCAGTCGTTGGAAGATATCGCCTCGATAGAGCACTCCGCTGGTGATTTAAGAGGGACATAGCCGTACGATGCCGCCAGCCATTTCCATGTTGCTGATATACTGGTCGAAGAAAGGCTCAAACACAATGACTTCGTTCCCTTCTTCCACGAAGGCCATAAAGGCGCTCAGAATTCCTTCATTCGCGCCCGTCCTAATTGTCACTTCCGTTTCGGGGTCGATTGGACGCTCAAGAAATTTGATGTACTCGTTTGCAATTGCTTTCTTCAGGCTAGGTTTGCCTTTAGTGGGCGCATATTGGTTGCAATCGACACGTTTCAGGCGTCCTGAGCGGCGTCCATAATGAAATCTGGTGGATTGTAGTCAAAGAATCCCTGATCCATATTGACGATAGGTTGAACTGGTGAGGCGACAGCAGCATCGTTCACCATGGACCAGACATTCTGTTTCTGCACTGCGACATGTTTCGCGGGTCGAGGTCTGAGAGTCACAACGAAACCCATGGTTTTGGCGAGATTCAGCCACTCTGCTTCAGATTGATCTGATGATTGTTTAGCCACGAATACCAATAAAGCCGAGGATAATCTGGTCCCACGGCGAGCACTTGACGGATGTTGAAAGATGTATAGCACTGAAGAGAATTTAATGTAATGCGATTGGAAACAGGGCCGACATCGGCATTTCAGCCATTGCTGTAAACATCTAGTACTTCAAGACTGGGGACAACGAAGTAGGTATCTAAGATAGATCGTTACGTGGCTGGTTATGCTAGTCATGTCATTTACGTGCTTTCATACTCCGGCCACCACTCCGGTGGGACTATCCTATTAGACACGGAGGTAATGAGTAGGAGGGGGGCTTTCCACTCGGAATTCATACTGTGCTGACTGACCATCTGTAGCACGAGTTATTTGCTTCTTGCTTCGCCTCACCCGAGCATTCATACAGCATCTGGACGCCCATGTAGGGATTCAGGGGCCATACATCACGATAAGAACACTAAAGAAACTCAGACAGGGAATTTTGCCTCCACAGTGCATGAGATAAGTGAACAAGGGATCTACTCGTTTCTAAGCTCCATGGTGATGGACTAATCTCTTATTGGCAAGCTTGCAGATACACTTAATCTTGTTACTCTACTCGACACATCCTCTTCAGATTGCCTGTCAAATTGATCCGTTTGCTCCTACATCCCACAATCGTATGCCCGAGAAAAAAAAAGACAAAGAGGCAATTTACAGCAACATCATGGCTTGTTCCCTCCTCAGCAGTATACGAGAACCATTGCCATCCTACTCCATCTTCTTCCCCTCTTGATATCGGCCAAACCACTCAGGCTTCCAACCAAGTGTAAAAATTCTCCATACTATGGGAGGCACAAACTGCCCGGCTGCAGCCAACAATGAATTCCTTAGCATGCCGCCCTCCATCATGAACGCTTGCCATACTAGTAGTGGAGGAAACAAAAGCTCAAAGGCCAGTACGACAGAATATAGCATCTGACGAGATTCAATCGCATGCTTGGTGTTGGGTATAAAGAGGCCAACAGTGGCACCAATGAAGACGTTCATAGCACCAAATTGCTGAGCAGATTGTACTGCTGTTGTCGTGACTTGAGCAGCAGCAGCTCCCATTGTGTGGAGCAAATAGTGGCGTGGAAATAACATGTAGTAGGTACCCACACCAACTGTGAGAAGTGACTCGAAAGCAAGGGCGGCACGGATGATGTTGCCTGGAGCAGAAGGATCGACTCCTCCTACTCCTCGAAGGGAGGATTTAGATGCGGTTGGTGACATTTTTTTTGCTGATGATGGGCGGGTTGGTGGGTGTAAGATGTTTAGGCAGAGGAAAGAGAGAGAGGCTCTTGAGTACAAAGAAGCTACGATAGAGATATTTCTGAGCTCACTACTTCACCATTATATATAGATTATCCTGAGCAACTTCGACCTGACGTAGCCTTAACATCATGGCTTACCCATTGCCTAGTATGGCCAAGTTGGCATCATAACGATATGCTTAACCCGAGAGGGGAAAGGCGCATTTGACGAACATGATTTCGTGCATTGCTGGTTCGCTACCATACATAGGTTGGAAGGATAATAAGTAATGTAAGACATGCTAGAGATGGATCCTTATAGATTCAAACGAAAGGTTTTTATTAGTTTCTTTATTTTAATTTGATATTATTTTTGTGACGGAAATCCCTGCTTTCCTCCCACCCTTATTATATAAGAAACCTCAGGTACATTAACCATGTCCACACATGATACGATTACTCGGGATTAGTATACGATTTAGGTGGCCTGAGGATCAGATCCGGACAAGTACTAGGTATCAATGGTTATCGGTAAAGTAAGATCATTGGAGGGATAAATATGACTTCTTTTTGCCTAGCCATTGCGGCTAGGCCATTCATTTGTGTATATATAGAGTAGCTATCCCCATCTACAGGTGCTCTTCACCTGTAGATTCTAAGTTAAATACAATTGCTGGTCTATAAAAACCCTTTTGGTCACAATTTTGATAAAAATAATAAGATTTAAAAACTTCAAATTTATTATAAAAAACTATAAGGATTATTTTAAATAATAGTTAATAAACCAATAATTTATATTTTAAAATTTATCAAAATAAAAATAAAAATATTATTAAAAGATTTATATTATATATCAATAAAACAAAATATATATTTCTATATAGTAAAAAAATCATTAAAATAAAAGTTCTGTTAAAAGGAATGACCTTACACAGGGAATAGTGGGAAGCTGATAGGGCAGAGCTGAGGTAATATTGGTCTAGTATATTAATTACTCTTCTAAGTTCTACGGAAGTGCGAAGCTCTCCTACAGAGAGCTTCTCAATCTAGTCCTAATAGGACTAGTGCCCTGTGCACGTGCTACGCAGGAACCATTCACTTTAACATAAAATATAATTATTTTTTAATATATCTTATAAAACTTTCCTTATCAATCTCTATACTATTCATCATCCCTCTTATAAATGGATGGCCCACTGTGATAATTTTCGCCCATTTTCTGCCTAGTGTGTCTCACAATACTGTTACATAGCACAGTCAAGTCCGAAGCTCCCGCTCCCGCGGTTTTGTTTTAAAGAGGTGTGAAGCCACGCCACCGCCTTTTTCTGCCCTTAACAACTTAAAAAAACGGCCCCAAGCTTATTAGTAAGTTTGCCTCACCCGAGCTCATAACGTTATGTTTAACCCGAAAGGGAAAGGCGCATCGAAGAAGTGAGGAGTCAAAGTTCAAATTCCAACCCTTTCATCGTCTTTATACGTATGATCCTTATCATGCAAGCACTCACTTGAACTTCGCCTTTTGCAGATTATTTGTCATAACGAGAAGCATAATGTCATCCCAACAAAGCTCTGTTCCGCATGGCCCGGACCGTCAGCGAATTCTCAACGTGCTCGCCCAGCGGAGATACCGTAAAGGATCCATGCATATCACTTACCGTCACATACTCACACTGTTTAGGTCAGCGTAAGCGAGAGCGGCTGCACTCTCTGGAAAGGAGACTTGACGCCAGACTGGTCACTACAAACGCTATGTCCGCTTCCGGTGGAGAAATACAGCCTCAGCACCTAATGCAACCTCCGCTTCTGAGGCCAGGAAATCCTGGCACGCCCAATGAACCTCTCTATGATCTGCATCCAGATTCCATGATTGGAGCTTGTAACGCGTCCTTTACGTACCTCGCGCCGCCGTATGAGTCGGCGTGTAATACGTCGTCAGAAATTTCATCACTATATGTGAGGGATCAGTTCCGAATCAACACTCCTCTACCTTATGGTATGGCCCCTGGCAACTTTAAAGTCGCCCCTCCTGCTGTAGTTATGCTTACTGGATTGGTTTATAGGCAGTACGTCTCAGAGCGCTACATCAACGGCTGATTCCCAGTTATCAGCAGAACTCCAAGATCTGGAAACTTCCCAGTTCACATTCCTATCGGAGCATGCAATTGAAATCCCAAATCTCAAGACTTTAGAGGTCTCTCTCAGGATTGCACACATGCTTGGACTTGCGGATGACTGGGTAGACCTCACTATAAACCGGGTTCTAGACGTGACGAGAATTTCCGTGCCCTTGGTAGACTTACCCGGAAACTTACATCCAACGGCAGCACAACTCATGTTGCCACATTATCCAGTGCTAGATGTTCTTCCCTGGCCATCGGTACGGACAAAACTCATTTGTCTTTTCAGTCAGCCTGAACAGCTTAGACCGCCAATCGCGAGAGGCCCCATGGCTATTATGCAGCTAATGCATGCTCTTGATGACGAGTCGGAGGGACTCCGCGTTACCTTAGATATGAATGGACATGGATATGATGGAAAGAGCTGGGAAGTTGGACAGGCCATCTTCAGAGACTGGTGGTGGGCACTGGATCCTGAGATCGTCTCTAATTCAAACCGACTAAGGTCCATAAGAGGGGTCCCCAAATTGCAGCTGCCAATACCATAAGAAGAACACTGGTAGAAAAACCATCATGACCGGTGTTATTTTCTTATGGCATTATTCCGAGATACCGGTTTATTGGAAGAGGAGTTGGAGGCAAGAGCGTGCAGAATGGTTGAAACCCTTACATGAGCTGTCACGACAGATTACTCGGTATCTGTTACGAGGTTTGCTGTCTAGATCACGTGGAAGTGCTCTAGGCTCTCGAGGTGGTTTATAACTAGGCGTCAAGCAGGGACTTGAAGTAATGACAAATAATGATATGCAATTCGTAACTAATAGTAGAGTATACTAAATGATTTATCTTGAGCACGAAGCTCTATACAAAGGGAATCCATCTTGATTATATAGACCTTCGTGCCTTGTTAAAACCGATGGTTACAAATGTAACGATACTGTACTAAAGGCAGCGGCTGCCTAAGGTTCGTCGGTTGGTAGTTATGGGTTAAGGCTTTATCACTGGTATTCACTTGAAGGTGAATTCGTTACTAGATCAAGTAGAATGTAGGTAAACTAATTGATAACTAAGTTGAGCACGAAGCTCCTAAACTATGAAACTACTCTGACTATATAATGAACGATAAAGGGAGCCCCTAGGAGCTTTGAGGGCTCCTAGGGCTCCTTATCACGTGATTTCTGATGGTGCGTGCGCATACGATCTTCAGGTGACCAAGATCACATACTAATTCGATGAAACCTGATCGTGTTTGCACAAGGCCTAAGCTCTCCTAATTAATCAGTTTGCTACCATCGTAACACCATCAATCCTAATGGTGAATCGTGACACTGAGGTAATATTGGTCTAGTATATTAATCACTCTTCTAAGTTCTACGGAAGTGCGAAGCTCTCTTACAGAGAGCTTCTCAATCTAGTCCTAATAGGACTAGTGCCCTGTGCACGTGCTACGCAGGAACCATTCACTTTAACAACTTTTTTATTTAATAATATAACGTGGTTTATCATCGAGTGGCCCATATCATCGAGTGGCCCACTTTCACCTCAATTTACACCTGTCTCTTTCAACACGCGTTTTATCAACAACCTATAATGAATTCGAATAATCAAGAAGCTCGTATACTCCTTGCTATCGAAGTTATTCATAAAGATAAAAAATTAAGCATTCGAAAGGCTGCTATGCTCTATAATATTCCTCGTACGACTCTTCGACATAGAATGGAAGGTTTACCTCTTCGTACAGAAACTCGAGCGAATCGTCATAAGATTACAGAATTAGAAGAAGAGGTGATTGTTCAATATATACTCGATATGGATTTAAGAGGATTTCCACCTAAACTAAAGAATGTGGAAGATATGGCGAATGATATTCTCGAATCGAGGGGTGCGAAACGCGTTGGGAAGCTCTGGGCGCATCGATTCGTAAAGCGTCGAATCGAATTAAAGACGCGTTTTAGTCGTGTTTATGACTTTCAAAGAGCTCTCTGTGAGGATCCTAAGCTTCTTGAAGAGTGGTTTCGACTAGTTGCGAATATGCGAGCGAAATACGGCATTTTGGACGGAGATTTCTACAATTTCGACGAAACAGGCTTTATGATGGGGATTATATGTGCAGCAATGGTAGTAACTAGTGCTGAACGAAATGGCAGAAGCAAGACAGTACAGCCAGGCAATCGAGAATGGGCTACAGCAATAATATGCGGAAATGGAGAGGGTGAAACTATTCCCCCATTTCTAGTAGTTCAAGGACAAGTTCATCTCTCCAATTGGTACACCGAAACGAATCTTCCTGCGGAATGGGCTATTAAACCTACATCTAATGGGTGGACGAATAATGAGACGGGTTTAGAATGGTTGAAACACTTCGACAAGCATACTAAGAATCGAAGAAAGGGCAAATATCGAATGTTGGTACTGGATGGGCATGAAAGCCACGAATCAGTAGCTTTTCAAGCATACTGCAAAGAGAACGATATTATATGTTTACGTTTACCACCGCATTCAAGTCATTTAACTCAACCACTTGATGTTGGCTGTTTTAGCAATCTAAAACGTTCATATGGTGGTCAAATTGATGGATTTATCAAGGCACATATCAATCATATTTCGAAGGTTGAATTCTTTATAGCTTTTAAAGCTGCATACGAGGAATCAATCACTTCTCAGAATATGAAATCAGGATTCCGAGGAACAGGTTTAATCCCATTTAATCCTGAAGCTGTACTCTCGAAATTAGATATTCGAATTCGCACACCTACCCCCCCCTCTTTCGACCTAGATCAATGGATCTCTCAAACCCCTCGCAACCCAACTGAAGCTCTTTCTCAATCAACATTAGTTAAATCTCGAATAACTCGTCATCAAGCAAGCTCTCCTACACCTATATTCGAGACTGTACTAGCTCTAGCTAAGGGTACAGAGAGATTAGCTCATGAAAACACACTTTTAAATACAGAGATTCGTACACTTCGGACAGCAAATGAAGCATTAAGCAAGCGTCGACGCGCGAAAAAAACCCAATTACGTCAAGGAGGAGTGCTCACTGGACAAGAGGCTCTTGATATATTATCTCAGCAAGAGGTTGATATTCAGATTCAACGCGATGAGCGTCAAAAAGGGGGGAATTCTAATGGGGAAGCATCTTCTAATCGATGTTGTAGTAAATGCGGAAAGACAGGACATAATGCAAGAACCTGTCAAAATAATGTAATAGATCCTAGATTATTAGATTCTTAATAGTTTCAATCAATTGATTCAATTGTTGTTGAATAATATGGGTTTGAAAGTGTAAATTGAGGTGAAAGTGGGCCACTCGATGATATGGGCCACTCGATGATAAACCACGTTATTCTGTCCGAGTATCAATATACAATGTACTCCGTAGGTATGATATACATATAATATTATCTAGTTTTCAATCGATCAATACATCAATGAAATCATTCATATTTCCCCAGTACAATCACATTCATGGACCTTAAGTTAACTCCAATCCGCAAGAACATTTCATTTATTACGCATTACACTCATATATAATTCCAAGTCTTATTTCAATGATTTAAATTTCTACTAGTAACATAAACATACATACACACAAGACAGGCACAGACATCTATTTCCCTGGATCAAAATGTATTATTTCATTTTGTATATGCCACTCTTCACTACCTAGGTATCTTCATTCGCTATTGGTATCTTTCCATAGTGACACCACCATATCAAACCTGCCAAGATCCCTTCCCATTCTTCTCCCCTCCAATTCCTCGCCTCTTGCCTTCACTACCCCATCTTCCTTAAAACCCCAATTCCCCTCTCTCGCATCACATCCCTCTACCTCGCCTAGTATAGGCACAAACAAACCATCACTCCCATCAAACCACCATCAATATCAAACAAAGAAAGGCCAGAGAGCTGCTTCATAGCTTCTAAAGAAAGAGAAAAAAGGCCATTCATAATAGAAAAGAAAAAACGCCATCCACTCCCCCATAATGGTATTGTGATATAATATGACTACAAAGCTGTGCCCCGAAGATTCCCTTTTCATTCCCACCGCATATTAAATAACGGGAGCACGGCTTCCCAAATGAAACTTTTTATAATAACGTGTGTGCGTAGATGGATGAAAAAATCGTTACAAATCCCATCCTAATCGATTAAAAGTTTTGTGAAATACCGGCACTCTGTTGACCCGGGTAATGTGATGGGTTTTCAATTCGTGTGTTTCTCCTTGCTGATACATCACGTATAACTGGCTGTCCTGAAACTTCGGTTCGATTTGGTGGACTTCCATATGGTGTTGCATCAGTATATGGGTTTCCTGCTCCATATTGATCATAATATTGTCCACCTCCATTATATCCACCGGCACCTTCACCTGATCCATCTGATCGATTGGCAGCACTGTATGACGATGAAGCATTCGATAGCCCTCGGTTGATGTCGCGATTTCCTCCTGTAGTTGGTCCCATAGCACCCATGCCTTCGTCTTCATGATGATCAACTAAAGGATTGTCAGATCGAGTATCGGAGACTGCATGAGTCGGTGAGTTTCCTTCCGAATAAGCCATACCAATTCCACCTGCGGACTGACCACCAGATAATGTTGTTGAGGCTTTTCTTCCTGACGATGCTACCGCCGTAGTACCCCATCCACGATAACCAGATCCTTCTTCTTCACGCATTTCGAATGGTCCATCACTTCCTCCTGATCCTACTGCTGGAATTGTTGGATCATTGTTCGGATTGTATCCATATTCCTCGACTTCCTTTCTTCTCATTTCTTCAGCATCCTTACGTTGCTTTCGTTTCCTCCAAAAGAATAATCCAGCAGCAATTAAAGCAGCAACTGCAACAATAGGTACGACTACCGCGATAGCAATTGTTCCTCCACTTCCGATACCAGACTTTCCCGATTTACCTGTCCCTGCATTGCTAAGACCGGCTGTTCCGGAAACTGCGGAGGTTGCTGAAGACGATGATGTAGAAGATGTTTTGGCTGTAATAGCTTGTGTAGATGTAATATATTCAGTTGTGACTTGTCCAGAGGATACACCATCAGTCGGCGTGACGGTAACAACGGATACAACGACTGTAGGGGTTGGAGTATCGGCTGGGGCTGTTGTTGTGGGTGTTGTCTTGGACTCGCTAGTTTTCTGAGTGGTAGGTGCGGGTACTACCGCAGGAGTAGTGGTAGTTGTTGGAACTATTACTGGAGTTGTCACTGATGGTGTTGTTGGCGTTGGCGTCGTTGGCGTTGGCGTCGTTGGTGTCGGTGTAGTTGGAGTTGGGGTTGGTGGTGCTGCTGTTGTTGAGGTTGAGGTTGTAGTTGGTGGAACGGGAAGTACTACACTACTACTGCTAGAAACAGGAGTTACAGGATCAGGACTTGTGACTGTAGTCGATGAACTTGTGTTAGCAATTGCACTTGATGTAGTAGAGGTCGTGGATGTTAATGCTTGAGAAGTCGAAGAAGGGACTTCAGCAGAAGAAGTAGCAGCTACAGGTGGCGCACTGGTTGCCATACTTGTATTGTTCGAAGACATGGTGAATTGTCTGGCGACAAATTTCTCAGGCTTCCTATATGTAGCCATGTTAGTCACCAAACTTTGAATTATTCACTCACGCTACATTCAGGCAAAATGTAGATAGAGTAGACAGTAATTGATATAATATCTTACCCTTCAGCCAATCTTTCCCCTTTATTAACCAACTTTATGTGTTGTTGAAGTGTGGAGAACCTCGATGCGAAGTAGTTTCGAATTGGTCGAAGAAGGAAGGTATTCAAGCACAAACGAAATGTGCTTCGAAATTGACCGGATGAAGATCAATGGGGATTAAATTAAACTATTGGTTTTGGTGCAGTCTCCGTACGATGGATTACGGATTACGAACGCTTTGATTATATTCTTCGGTGAAAAAAGGTTTCGACACGTCGCAGAAATGGTAAAATAAATGGTCGTAAAGTTTGGAGAGAAAGAGAGAAAAACAGTTAATCAATTAAGTTTCTCTTTGGGCGTCTAAATTTGTGGAATCGACAAGTGAAAAAAAGGTTTGAAGAAAATGATCGAGTTTGCTGCAAAAGAACGAACGGAGGGAGAAAGGAATAAAATGGTTGAATTCGGTAGATGGGTTGTTATTTTTTTTGGATGTTGAATGTTTTTCAGTCCCCAGCCAGTAGCGGTATGGAACATGTACTCGTCTATTGCCCTTTTGACGAATGAGATGCGAGGTAGGGTAGAGAGGTAAAAGAAAAGAGCCTGTATGGAAATTGAGAAATTGAGGCGTTCCAGTAATGGGAAGAGAGAATGAATGAGAGTGAGTTTGTTTTCAATTTGTTTTCAGCCTTTTCGAATATCGACGGAATGAATCGAATGAATTGGTCCGAATGATAAATGATTTCAATGTTTTGTGCCCGTTATGTGAGACAAATAAGTGAACATCTCAGACAAGAAGTTTTCCCTTTCCTTTTCATTCAAGCTCACTCCACTCAGGCTACACAAACGACCTCCACCAAGCCAAGCACTGTACTCGGTAGCTTTTCCCTTCTCTTTCCAGGGTTCAAGGTACCTAGGTAGGTGTTTTCTTTTTACAGCCCGAGCCAACGTGGTACGAAATTAGATTCTGGGATGGCGGTGGACTGGGCTGCCTGGGGCTGGGCTTTGACCGTGATATCGGGATTTTGGAGATAATTGATTTATATCGATAAGAGGTACGTACGGTTGTTTGTTGTCGTCTTTGATGTCGAGGAATGTATTTCTTTTTAAGGGCAAGACTCGATGAGATGAATCGATGTTACTCCTATGAAAACCATAAACCATCAGAACAAATATATCTTGAATGAACTTTTGTTTACATCAACAAAACATGAAGGTTGTTAGAAGCGGGAAGTGAGTGCTAGCTGCAAGCTTGTGCGGGTGCTAAAGTTTTAGGGTAGGTGGCACTAAGTCGGCACTATAAGTTGGTTCCTTCTCTACAAAGTAATAATGAATACAACTAACTATTAAGTAGGTGACTACTCAGTAGTAAATTATTGCGTCGCTTGAAAATACAGCGATGAACCATCTTACATTTTCGATACTGATGATGACAATGAGTTTATGTTCCCGCATACCTTCATCGCTCTACCTTGTACCCAAAACTCTATACTTTGAATACTTTGACTTCCGAGGTCTCAAATTTCTACTTGTTACTTCCTTCTCTTTTTCTCCTGCTAACATCGCCTTGTTCTCACTATTCCTCGGTATGTATTTCTCATTTCCATGAGATACGATGTAGATCAGACAACTGAATCGTGAGAAACGAACATCAATAGTCTATCTCTAAACTAATCAGATTCAAGAAGTATATCTTCCATACAAAATTCATCCCAACTTCAGGGTCTATTTCTCGTCGCTCTTTTGGTGATATTTGATATTTCGAGATACATGTCATGTCACCCGCACTACGCCTGAAATGTTCTCAGGGAGGCAAAATTGGTTGTTTCCTCTAACCATGCAGTGTCAATCATGATATCCCCACGAATCAGAATTCATGATATCGTGAAAATACGAATGTACGAAGTACGAAGTAGGAAAACGACCGTTTCATTTGTGGCTGTGTTTTTATGTAGGTAAGAAATAATTCAGCATATAAAATAACAACGGCGTCGGTCAAATGATTAATTATATCTTAAGCCACAATCGTATTGCACCCACTCTATTGCATCGGAGCAATCCGCTGGGTTGAGTTAACAATACGCTTTCCGTCATTCTGGAGCTCATTATCATCATGGACCTCGACTTATGATTCATGGGCATTCATCTTTTCACAATGAATGAATCAATCGTTTCCGTCGTTGCTCAATCCTTCTCTTCCGGATGCTAACATCACTCGGATCTCTCCTTCCTAATGCATCTTAGTGTTACCCAAATTCGATCAAACTTTCTCCGGATTTGGTAATCACTGTGACTGTGCGTATCAAAAATACTTCCGTCTTGAAGTTTTCAAAGTGCATCACAATCCCCCTTAACCCCTTGATTAACCTTCACCAAAATCAAAATCAAAAATCTTTCACACCAACATCAAATTCCTCCATCCTCGTAACCAATTCCAATCAGAAGATCTCTCATTTCGTCTTAAGGTTAAGATCTAATTCATGAACCCCTGCCTTCCATTTCTTCTTTCAATCTTCCATTCCAGCGAGATTTATTATAGATCACAATCCATAACATATATGATTCGTCAATAAACTCGGAAATTAAAGAAATACCTACACGGGTGACGAAAAAAACCTTAGGGACATTTCCCCGTTGTTTTTCCAAGATGGTTAAAAATAATGAGCAAGGGGTAAGGGCAGGGGCAACATGAAGACCTGTTGAACCACAAGATTTCTAGGACCCGGGTTCTTAATTCTTGCACTTAAGGATTCTCCGATATAAATGTGTAAAAAAACATGGAAGGAAAATTGACGTCAGGAAATTGTGATAGTTATTGTCAAACTTGAAAAGAAGAAGAATTCGTTGAGTACGAGGAAGAGTAATGGATGTTGCTGGTCTGCAAGTGATTTGGCCAATCTTTCATTTCTTTCGCGTATTTGGTTCACCTTGAAACGGCACTGTATTACCCCAAATTGAGGAAGAAAGAGTACACTGTACCCATAGAATAGTTTCGAACAATACGGAGTATACGGAGTAGAGACTCAAAGGGTAACATGATTTGAAAGTCAGCGATTCGAGTGAACATTTCCAATTCATGAGAATTAAACACAATGCAAAGTTCTAGCTCGTCAATTGCGCCGGGCAAAATGAAGGAATAAAGTGGGTTCCAAGACCATATCACGTGATTTCCCTCAAATCTCACCTTCGAGATACCTAGTATCAAAAGATAAAACCAAAGTCCTCGATAGTTGCGATCTTCCTTCTTTCTCAAGCACGCCAACTGACTTATTATGACTTCTTCTTGATTAAACATAACTGTGCAGTAACCACATTATCTTCATGTTAATTTTTCAATATTTTCCTGCTCATTACTATACACCATCAATCTTGAACACTCTTTCGTGCTTTTGATTATTTAATGTCTTTGATCCAGGATTATGAGCACCGCGATACTCTTCACTTTAATTTGAACCTCTAGATAGAAAAGAGCTTCAAGATAATATCAAGACAGCACACCATCTGGGCCGAACACCAGTATCATAGCCTCCTCTCTCGAGACTTTGCTAACATGCTTCTCCTACAGAAGTCCGATATCCCCCTCTCGACTAGCAAAGACAACGGACTTCCTCGAGTTGGTGGATTTACTCAAGATTCATTTAGTCTCAATTACTAAGAGTAGGAAACTGAAAATCGAAAATGAAAATAAAGAAATACACAATACAGCACAAGGTGGTAAATTGATAAGCTCTGCATCACCAAGCCACTTGATGAAGATTTTGTGGTATTGTGGTTGTATCTTTTGAAGATATCTTTCCCCACATGCTTTCCTAGCAGTGGGACGAATTGATTTGAATGCATCTTCAGATGTTTTTATATCACTACCTTTATTGGTAGCTTCCATTTTCAAGAGGAGTGCATTGTGATGTGCTACCTGCCAACGGACTTTGATGCCAGCATCTTGGCAGCTTCGCTAGGAGGCCTTCGATGCTAAGTTTAGTGAAAAAATCATCGTTATCGCGTTAGCTGACAAGTCTTGATAAGTAGCCATCATAGATTTTTTACTCAATATTTTCAGTACGTTGGATTCAGGTGTCACAGTTATTACTAGCGGACCTTCACCGCAGTCTCCTATTCAACCACACCTCCCTCGAGCGTCAAATTCGCTGCTTCAAAACTTTTGGCTATCAAATCCTTTCAGGGCAACTTTCGATCATCAGATCCCTTAGGGAATACCTGTAAAAGCTCAGGCAAAAGTATTGTACACCGAGTCATCACCACCAAGTAGATTCTATATCGTCTACTGGTCGTAGCTGTCTGGTGTTTCAGCTAACCACCGCTTTACTCCTGCATTACCACGTTCTACTTGCTGATGGTATTGCTCTTCTTCCTGACGATATTGCTCTGCTACACGACGTTCCTCCTTTTGCCGTTCCGTGGCCGCTTCCATATCAAATCTGACCATCCGGATCCTGTTACTCATAAGCCGGTAGAACTTTTCCATCAAGCGGACATCAATTTCCCTCCCACCCCTGGCCCGAGTCCCCGCCGTCTGCCCTGCTGCATTGGAATCTGGGATTTCCTCAGGTAATTCGTACATCTCATATTTTTCATCAGGACGAGCGGGGTCCAGATATTTCCAAAACCCGAACGTCTCGATATCGTCAAATATGATTGCCATTTTACACTGGATGTCTTTAGAATCGTATGCATACCCACTTACGTCCGACATCCGTTCGAGTACGCGTATAACATGCGAGATTATATTACTAGAAGCAATATCTCCGTACTTTTTGCGACAATCTGGGCAGACGTCCTCTGCCAGAGGAAGTTTGGAAGTAACTTGGCAAGGCTTTCGCCCATCGATTTCTTGGAACATTTGACCGCGGTATTGCTCTTTGGGATAGTTGTCGCATCCTATCCATTTCTGAATGGTGCCATATCTATGGTGATGTTCGGATATGTCGG
Organism: Sclerotinia sclerotiorum 1980 UF-70; assembly: GCF_000146945.2. NCBI lineage: Eukaryota > Fungi > Ascomycota > Leotiomycetes > Helotiales > Sclerotiniaceae > Sclerotinia > Sclerotinia sclerotiorum. The sequence goes on from NW_001820821.1 coordinate 228,035, forward strand.
AATTGCAGATGAAGTTGATGGTATTGGCGGGAATGCACATGGTTGCAGCTGTAAGTGGGTTCTTAAGCTAAGGTCAGCCTGAAGTGGAATAGAAATATTACTCGTATCAGGCAAATAGGCTTTGAGATGTGACAGGAGCGAAATTCTATCTTCGAATGTCGTGATATGTTTTGGCGTTATGTTGTTGTAAAGTTGTTGTACGCCCGGGGTGCTGGTCGTATTGAAGAAGAGAAGTAAAATCCAGACGGGAATCTCGGGGTATTTAAGTAGGGAACCCAAGATTTACATCAGTCATTAGAGAAGCATAATTCATTGTGATGAATGATTTCTCTGAGAATCGCAATACTCATACTGTAAGTTCGACCCACCTCAATTGCCATCACATGCACTACATATTGTGTTTGTCGATTCAGAGCAGAATAAGAAGATTGAATGATGGCGAAGAAGTCAGAGCATCAAATGCTAGACTTTGAAACTTCAAGCATATGGCTAAGCGTCGAAATACATAAGTTAGAAAAAATAAAAGAAAAACTCGAAAATTCCTCTACCAAAGCACTTGGAACAATCAAAAGTCCAAGGCTTTATATGAGTAGAATAACTCCAAGTAGTTTAAATAGAGCATCAAAATCAGCCAAACTTGAATCACTAAGAACCCGTGAATCATAGGTATATGTATATTGAGCCTCGTGCATTGCTTCCATCGCCGGCGCAGCTCATAACACCCGGCAGCTCACATATGAGTAAGTTCATCGGACTTCATTCTCAAATTCTTCTTCCCGATCTTCCTGTCACGCAGATCGAGCATCGCGTTAAGCGTATGCAGGATATGTTCAGAAAGGAGCTTATATGTGTACTGGCCGTCAATGTTTACATGCCTCAAGATGTTGCGGGAATTGGGATCAGTCATTCCAAATGTAGGATCCCTATAATAAGGGATATAGGCTTGAACAATGATGATATTCAACTAATAATCTTTTAGGATTTCTAAGAATTCTTGATTTCTTCTATATTCTATAAAGAAAGAAAAAACTAATATTTATATACAATTTGTAAAAAACTTTAGATATTCTTTTCTTTAAACTAAATTTATTAAAAAGAGAATATCTGATATAACAGTCTAAAATGCAACCCCCGGCTTATTACCGGAATATTATATATCATCCCGTAGATCCGTATAACAATCCCTGGCAGGCAGTCTGTACCGGTGGTATCTTTCACTCGAGATTGGAGTTGCGGAATTAGAAAGAATCGAAGAGTAAGAGATATGGAAACCGAGCCCCATCTCCGAACCCATCAGAAGCGAAGAGATATCTCAAGGCCTCCCGCACACGCCGCAGTACGTATGATAATTGGTATATGGAACAAATCACAGTCGATGGTGATTCCTGGCGAGCGGTTTAAAGTATGGCATTTCCAGAACACTTGCTGTGAATGATGTGCCGTGGAGAATCTCATTGGAAAGGCGAGTAAAATCTTCCCCATTGACGCACGAATATGTTGTTATATTTTATGTGGTGGGATGGCGCTTTTGTCATCGCAAAAGAACGTAATTAGTTTGGTGAATCTGCTCATACTTGCACATAAGAATAGACTGTTCAGAATTAGCAATTAGGTTTCATATATGAGTGCGAACACTGGCTTTTTGGTAAAAGGTTATGGATCATGATGTAAATTTTCGATGGCTTGAGGTCAAAGAAACTTACTGGTCGATTCTACCCTAGGAGAATGAAGCTCAACGCGTAGCTTCCTCTCTTCTCAATCGTTTTCTGTTTGAAGTCGATACCTTGAGTTCCACGAGCAGGAAGTACGTAATTGAAACTATGGTTTGAACCACACAGCCTCACATCTCAGACTGTTTCTGTCCACCCACAAGCTCAAGGAACAACCTTATACCTACCATCTTCAACGAAAACATCAAGTTCTTCCCCTAGCAGTAACTCCAGATCCATCCCCTCAACCATGTACGTATTGTCTTCAAATCACCAACAGCCCCATGGATTTGGAGATAAACTCTTGAAGTCAGTAATGATAAAATATATAGACTACTTGACGACTTGGAAAACCCACCAGCTAATTACCTAGAGAACTGAAGATAGAAAAGATAGCTTGACTTACAATTAGATTGATAATCATATATTATCTCATCCTCAAACCCTCTGATTCGATTATATTTTAGATATATATCTCAATTAAAAAAGTGTAAACATTGTTTATATATAAGTGATTTGGAATAATAATAATAGTGAAGATTAATTATACAATCAAATATTTTAAAAAACACTCTTTATAAAATTCTTCATTTTTAATCATTGATTATATATATTCAAACCTTCATTACAAACTCAATAATACCTTCGTGTGACCAAAAGGGTGTTTATAGACCAGCAATTGTATTTAACTTAGAATCTACAGGTGAAGAGCACCTGTAGATGGGGATAGCTACTCTATATATACACAAATGAATGGCCTAGCCGCAATGGCTAGGCAAAAAGAAGTCATATTTATTCCTCCAATGATCTTACTTTACCGATAACCATTGATACCTAGTACTTGTCCGGATCTGATCCTCAGGTCACCTAAATCGCATACTAATCTCGAGTAATCGTATCATGTGTGGACATGGTTAATGTACCTGAGGTTTCTTATATAATAAGGGTGGGAGGAAAGCGGGGATTTCCGTCACACTCCTGTATAATTTCTTCAAAAGTTTATTCATATTATAAAGTTGTCTTTAATTTCTGTCAAATATTAGTATAAGAAATTAAACCCTGCTTACTTCAATTAATACATTTTAAGCTTAGTTTAAAGAATAATTAAATAATAATTTATTATCGATCGCTAGAATATAAAATCAAAGTTAATCAAATCAGATTAGTCAAGTGTGAGAGTGGGGTAATAAAAGTTGACTCTTTGTATTCTATTGTTTATATATTGTATTACTTGGAACTGTGCCTCACTAGGCGATTGAATCTGGGAGTACGGTGCATCAAATACAACATTAATATCCAATCCCATCCAGTATATAGATTGTCTCTCATGATGCTCCATCATCTCACGCTGGCTATATTTAAACGTTACCTTATAGTGTGACTCCCGGTGGCTGCCACATACAAGTACAAGCTTCAAAAGACGAGGAATAAACATTTGGTGGGGCATTGATAACGCTGATCATCTTTCAATATTTGTTCCGTCTTATTTGTATGATGTCTCCCTGTATCTCAGCACAGGACTTCAACTGAGGAATTCAGCTCAGCTGATTACACCCGATTTCATAACGTGTTTCCGAAAAAAAAAATTGACTTTTTGTGCTTGATCAATAAAAACTTTTTCAAAATTGATTTTTTCAAAATTGAATCTTTGTAATTATGATTTAGAATCAATTGGAATTCATTTAAAATATAGATTATTTTATTTATTATCATTTGATATAATTTTTATTCAAATAACATATAATTTAACAAAATTATTGTAAATCGAATTTTTGATTGAAATAATTGAAATGATCTTATCACAATATTTGAATATTAATTTTGGATACACGTTATGAAATCGGGTGTATCAATCCCTGCCTGGTCATTCGCTTGCTGTTCATTTAGAACAATTTACAAAATATCAACTAATTTCTATCATCCCATCCAGTCTCATCTTACCATTTCAAACATTTAACCGAGGTCATCCCTCCAGGAGTACCCGAACTCGCTCTTCTTTATCGACTAATCTTAGCTCATGCATGAGCTCTTCCCCACTATCCAGAAAAGGCTTTCTTTCACACCGATTCCAATATGAGCAGTTCGGATGAAGTTGCACTGAATGAGGGTGGAATGGAGATTTCGCCTCCTTGGGGAAGTATTCCAGTCGAAGCCTATATTCTGGTAAGCATCAAGTTGGGGGCCAAAGTCATAATCAATCTGATTTCATTCACTAGCAAAATTGGGATACGAGCTCTGCAACGGCACCTACGGATCAACTTCGACATCTCGTGCGTCTTTACATTGGAGCCGGATATCATGATCCTGTAAGTTTTTTTGTTGCCATCCCCACTGTTCCATTTAACGGAGAAGCTTATTTTGGGGGCCAAACTCGCCCTACCGGCAAATTGTATTGGGTTGTATTGACTAACTCAACTCTTCTTTCAGACCACTTTACCATCAATCACACCAACGGATGATCAAGTAACCACAATATTGCAGCTTTGGCGTACCCCTTTTCAAAGAGCGGTGGCGACAGAGCCTGGTCAGATTGGATGTATTTGGCTCCGGACGGACTATTCAGCAGAGTCAGAAGGCGCGCATGAATCCTTGCTGGAAAATTTGGATTTGTTCAATACTCTAGATGACGAAGATCGTCTTCTCGATGATGAAGATCTCTACGATTTTGGACAAGAGTGGCAAAAAATTCTTGATTTGATGCCTGAGCTTGTCGTTTCTACTGATGCCTCAACCTGGCACTCCAGTCAAACCCGGCTCACTAAAGCCGAAGATGAACTCGACAAGGCAAAAGCATATCTAGCCGGCGAAGATATCCAAGGTGCACCGGTAGAACTAATTGAAAGTATGAGAAATGTCTTGCCTGCTGATCAAGCTGGGGAGAGTGTTCTCCGAATCCTGCTGAGCAAGGTGCACAAGACCTGCGTTGTGAACTACATCCTTGTAGAAGACTCAGAGGCTCTGGAGACCCAACAGCTTCTGCTGATTTTCCTTGATGCCCACGGGAGAGTTGCGAGGTCTTCAAGAATGCCGCCTGATCAGACGGAGCAGATGGGTGGGTTCTGGTTGGATGGTAGCTGGGACGAGGTGGATGAATGGATGGAGGCAGACATCGGTGATGACTACCAGGTTGGTGGTGTTTGTGGGAACCAGTGATTCATGAAAACAAGAAGCGTAAGCAGGAAGGTTTCGAACAGTCGTCCTAAGCGACAACAACGACCTCCAAAAGCTGCTACAGCAGAAGAAGTTGCCGACTATCGATGCAAAGAACTTCGCAAAGATCTTCTGAATTGGCCTCAATATCCTAGGGGCATGAATTTCCAGGTGTAAAGTCTGTCAGTGGCAGCTTTAATGCGACCCAACGAGCAATCTTAATTCTCAAGTAGGTTAACACCAAAGTTATTGCCAATATGGTGCTACATCAAGAAGATGAAAAAGCAGCAATTACGTGCCTGGGAGCTACTGTTTTACAATAATCGTTTTACCTCGCTCCTTCAAGGTACACCGGGAACTGGAAAGACGAAGACTGTTGCTGGTCAAGGTTTAGGGCTTGCATTGTGTGAAGTCAAGACTCTCATCACCGCTCCCTCAAATACAGCCGCGAGAGAATCATTGATCAAGCTCGTGCAAATGTTGCGTGAAGTCCTTGCCAGATTTCCTCAAGCTGAAGAGTGGTTCGACATCGTTTATCTCCCAACTCGTAGTACTACACTATCTGATATTATGGAAGCTGATGTTGATTGGGAAATCATGACCGATCATACCATCAAAGAGGGTCAGAATCAGACTGGTCAAGCTGACGTTGACAAGTATGCTCTCTGGAGACACATTGCTGCATCCTTCGAAGAGGATAATGGTAACAGTAGTGACACGGAAAAACAAACAAAGGCTAAAGTTTGGTTGGATGTCCTCGAGGCATACAAGTACAGTCACCGCATTAGTGCCAAGGACAAGAAGAAGTTCTTCTTAGCTGTCGAGGGTAAAGCTAAGGAGATATTTTCTTCTCCCCTCTCCAATGTCAAGATCGTGATTTGCACTTGCAATACGGCTCACCTCCTTCAAGACTATGGTTACAAGCCTCGAGCTTCACTTGCAGATGAAGCTGCATTCGGTTCGGAGCCGGAACTTATCATTCCAGCCATCCTTTCTGCTTCAAAAAATCAATACTCTGGCGATTACATGCAGTTGCCTCCAGTGGTTAAATCTGCGGGTCACAATGAGCAATCGAGCCAGCTTGCCATGTCCCTGTTTAAGAGGTTCTATGATCATGACAGCGTTGAATTCATACGATTTAGGATGAATTACCGCATGCCCAAGGTGTTGGCCAGATTCCCAGGTATGGTAACGTATGGATTTTTGGGCGCTCATCCTAGTACCGTGGTTACAAGCGATACTTTAAAGTACTACCAGGAATGGTGGAGCTCTGATAGTGCTAAACCATACAGAGATGCTCGCCGCAAATCTGAATTTGGTGGACCTGAGAACGATAACCCTCAACGCTTGTTCATCAATGTGAAGAATAGAAAGTGTGCACCAAAACAAGGCGGAAAATCCAAGAGAAATTTCGCAAATATCAACGCCGTTTGCGATGTCATCATGAATCTGTTTTCGCATCAACATTCTATTGATATCACTAACATTGACCGCGATAAGATCACAGCCTTGACGCCATACAAGGAGGAACTTCATGAGATATCCAGACATGTCACCATGAGGTTGAAGATGCACAATCCCAAGATCCAGAGATTCCCTCGATTCCGAACCATCGACAGTACACAAGGTGGTGAGAACGAAATTGTCTTGCTCACAGTGACACCTGCTGATCAGCATAATGGTTCGGTCATTGGGTTCATTAGAAAATGGAATTGGATGAACGTCGCCTTGACTCGTGCAAAGAGTGCATTGAATATCTTTGGAAATTTGGATCTTTGGCGTTCACAACTTCCAATCATCACCAAGATCCGCAAGGCTAAGAAGTTTGGCTACATGATCATGGATCTCTTGGACATGGGTGATGTCATTGACGTTGATGGAGATAAATACCTTCCAAAGACATTTGCGGAGTTAAGGAACGGTCGTCAAACTTGGACCATGGAAATTGAAGCCACCCCACCCGAAAGTTCTGCATTCAATCGTCGAGCCCAAGTGTGTTTAAATACGCACAGTGATCCAAAGGTAAAGGCGGAGTATGAAAGGAAACTTCTCGATCAAATGAGAGCCATGAGAAAGACTGCCGAGGAATTTGAGAGATTGGACAAAGCCGGTGTTGAATATGATTTGCCCTCAGCATCTTTAAATGTACCAATTTGAAGTCAACAATTAAAAAGCCTCCCGAATCTAGATTGGATGAAATGTTTAAATATACCAATTCGAAGTTGACAATCAAAAAGTCTCCTAAATCCAGATTAGATGATTGAAAGTACATGATGTGCCGAAGAAAATAAAACTTATCCTTTGGAGCAATCTTCAATGTCTCCAATAAATTTTGACAACCGATTGAATGGTGTCGTTGGCTAGAATTCCATAATTAGTATGGCAAGCATGATAAAGTTCTTCCATGTGATGTCAACATCGTCCTTTTTGTGACCTTTAGGTCACATGACGCGGCCGCATGTCAAAAAGTCCATGACGTCCATATTAACTAATTCCCCACGCTGCTGCAGACATCCTCCAAAGTTCGACGTTTCCACAATTGACTCACCAAATTTGAGAAAAAGACATTTGTAAATCAATTCATATCAAGATGGCATCTTTGCGTATTGCTCGTCGGGCATTCCGTGCCTCAATGCTCAATACTTCTCGACCCTTTTCCAGCACAACATTCCGGTTCGCAAATGCCAATCCCGGTAATGCAGAAGAGCATGATGGTAATGAAGAGTATCGAAAAAAGCAAATGGAAAAGCCATTGAATCCTCATATGACGAATACCAATTCTACAATTGTGAACGAAATGCCTAGTGTTGGAGCCAGCAGACCTCCGCCTGAGTTTATCACAAGTGTGGATGGGAAATTTACTCCAAAGGATAGTGTACCGGAGAATACGGATAGAATGACAGGTGGTACACAAGATGGGAAAGGAAGTGGTGTTAATAGGGAGATGGCAGTTGGAGAAATGGAAGGGGCACAATTTCGAGTTGAGCCATTGAGAAGGGATGGAGAGCATGAAGAGAAGATGAGGGCGAGATTATTATGTAGGTTTTTTGACAATCTACTTTACACTCCATCTCCATCTGTATCATTTATTCACAAGATTGAAACTTTGCTAACGGAAACTTCTTACAGATCAATCTCGAAAACGAGGGACTCTAGAATCCGATCTTCTAATGTCCACCTTTGCCGATGCTCACCTTCCTACTATGACCGCTGCACAAATGGTACAATATGATCAATTCCTTGATGAAAATGATTGGGATATCTACTACTGGGTCACACAAGAACCATCACCAACATCTCGTGAAACAGCCGAAGGTGCTGGTCTTGGATCGGAAGGTGCTACAACCAATGCTATGGGTACAGATCAAAAGAAATCACCAGTAGCACAAGGTACAGATCCTGGTAAACAAACTGGACCTGAATTAGAGACAGATGCATGGAGAAATGGAGCACCAAGAAGTGGAGAATGGGCACAAACGATTGGAACATTTAAACCTGCTTATAGACCAGTACCAAAGAGATGGCAAAATAGTGAGATTTTGGCCATGTTAAGGAAACATGTTATTTCAAGATCTGCTGGAGGTGTACATGGAGTGGAAATGAATGATAGTACTGCAACTGGTAAAGGTATGGCATTTATGCCACCTATTTTCCAGACTGATCAAAAACGATCATGAGATGGGCGGAAGAATTGTTACGTTGACGGGAGAAGGAAATTACATAGCCTTTTCAGTGTAAATATGAACACTATTCATGTATGATATTAGTCGAAATGGAAAAATAATTATTGCTAGTCTTTACAATTTCCATCATGCATTATTTGGCTTGAGATCATGCTTTGGGAAGTTCCTTTTTACCCTGTTTGTCATGAATGCCACTAACAACAGTATATTATATATCTATCCTCTACTTAAACTCTATCTAATTCTATCTAACCCAATCATATATAAGTAAGAATCATGCAAAACTCATCTCCCGAAATTACCCATCACAACTACAACTAACATTACAAAAATTACTCTCCACTTCGGCAAACTCATTCATCCCCTATTCTCGCCTCCGGCCCCAACCCCTCTTTCTCCTTTCCCCTTACCGAAACATAAATCATTGAAAATAATCCACCCCATCCTATAAAAAAAAATTACATACCAGCCCCAACATCTCCTTCTACAAAATCTCCCAATCCGAGACTTAATAAAGTACATTGGATGAATAACCATGTGCGTATTTGTGCTGGGTAATGGATGATGGGGTGGAGGATGGTGTGGAGGATTAGGGAGATGTTTTCTTGGGGAAGGGAAAACATGTTGGGTTTATTGAGGTTGGGTTTGTATGTGGGTGTGGATTTAGATGTGATAGGTGTAGGTGTGAATAGGTCTGAATTTGTGAAGATGTAATCCGGCGAATGAGTATGTGTCGGTAAGGATGGCGATGATTTGACGATGAGATGTCGACGATAAATAAAAGCCAACGATTTTCCCCTAACAGAAAATAAGAATTCCCGCAAATCAAACTCTCCTTCTAAAAACTACCCGTAAAACTTTTTCACGTCCCCTCCACTTCCTCGCCACAAATGCCTTACTTTTCCTCAACAACTCTATTTCACTCCTCAATAATTCCGCCTCACTTCTCCCTCTGCCAGCATTCAACGTATAAGAAGAAGAAAGGGCTTTCCAATAAAACCCCTCTCGACTCATTCCCCTATTCCTTTCCACTATTTCCTTTTGAAAAATTAATAATCCCCTGATACCTCTTAAGTAAACCCTCCAACTTCTTCTGAATCCTCTCTGTACTCAAATTGTCCAACCTTAAACGGGTTTTTGCACCTTTACTAGTGACAGAATTTAATGATGAAGATAATCGACTTAATCCAGTCAACTCCGTAAAAGTATCAGGAGTCCCAGGTACAATTGTTTTCTCACTAGAAAAAGGTGTATCACCACAATTTTCCGCCTGATAAAATGCTCGTTCGAGTTCCTTGGTGCGTTTCTTAGCTTCGAGAATTAAGTTGTGCCAATAGTGAATTAAATCTCGACGGAGACGTTCCGCGTCACGACGTTCTTCGAGAAGTCTTTCAAAGGCGTGGGAGAGCTCAATTTGAGGTTGGGATCCGATCATGTGGGAGGAGCTTGGTAAAGATGGGTGATGTATAAATGTGGGATATGAGGGGTAAGGAATTGCTTGATCATTTAATTTGAGGGGTATAGAGCGGGGAAATGAAAGTCTTAGACTTGCATATGCATATGCACGTACTATAGAAACACTCCGAAGAATGATGAGAAAGTGGAGTGGAGTATCATGCAGATGGGTGTCATATCAAAATTCCTCTCTATTTTTATATCAACCTCACTTCTTATAGTAACCTCAATTCCTTTTCAAAATTCATCGATTTCTGCATTCAATTTTGTAAAAATAGCAGGCTGGAAGTAAAAATGCAAAAGGTACACCAAGTTCATCGCGCCATCTCGAAGAATTCGCGAAAACGCTCAGGAATGTCATGAACCAACTACTCAAACTATTTCCCACCACAAAGAAAAATGCCCAAGAAATCTTCATAACCAATAACCAAGTAATGATCGACGCCGTACATTCCTCGGTCACAATGTGTTTGTAGCCGATAGAAATCTCAACATGTACAGGTTGGAAAACTCTTTATTCTTTAAGGGAACTCCCTCAAGCCAGGTGTAATTTCTTTGAGGAGATTGGGATTTCTTTCGAGTAATCAAGCTATGGATTTCCGTCAAAGAGAAAACTTTTTCACCGAGCTAGGGGGGGTAGCTATATTATGCTGTAATTTATCGACTTACTTTGAAAGCTTCTCTTCTCATCTATAATTAATATTGTTGAACGTTTGCAGAAGTTTGAAAAAAAAATCTCATCCAAAACCGAGGCGAGGATTTTTTCGCCTATCCATCACCAAGAATGTACCTCATTCCAAAGTCCAATACTACCGCAACGCATCGGCAATCTTCACCACAAAATGGTATGAGGTGGTTAGTCTCGGCACGTATAACCATTCCGGGGAATTCAAAAAGATGTTTGAGGACGGTGCAAAGTGCACAATCACGTGTAAGTCACGCAAATCTTCTTCATTCCAATGATTTTACTGTATAATTTAATGAAGAAGGCTGGTAGACACCTGACCCCTTCATAAATATCCCCTCCTGGAAATTTTTGTCATGTTTTGCTTCATCAACTACATCATCGTACATCTGGCATTTATCTTGCATATTCTTCCTCCTTTCCCAGCCTATCATACGGTTATTTTTCCTAACTGTAACTGCATACTCAGACACGTCCATACCATCCTGTACCGCCTCTTCATACCAAAGCCAATATGTCTCCTTCCATGGCGACAAATGGAAAGTCTTCGGAATTATTCACAAATAACTTTGACGAATTAGACAACGCCTTTTTCGACGAATTTATTACCTTTAGTCCATCCAATGAGGGTCTACCTGAACCAAAGTTTTCGGAAGAATCAGATAGTAAAGATAGCAAAGATAGCAAAGATCAATCTTCAGAGACATTGCTAGGATCTTTACACGATGATGATGCACAAGAGATTGAAAATAATTGGCAAGGAGATCCATGGGTTTTCGCCCAAGATTCAGCCTCACCAGACGGCACACAAGATAATCTTTTCTACGCAGAAATTTCTGGTAGAGCCGCAATATCTGACTCTGATCTTCTCAGCCTTGAAGATATCTCTTCACAATCACCTCAAATAGAAGCATGGTCTCGTGCGTCTCTTCCAACATCACCAGCACCACCAGCTTCAACAAGAAGAAAAAGTCGAGTTGAAGCACTTGCCAACACATTGAAAAAGGTGAGCTCAAAATCGGAAAAAGCTCTACGAAGCCCTATTCGAAAATCAAGTACAGTACCTTCAAATATGGTACGAGGTTCGACGAGTCATGGAAAAATGAGCCGCGAAACATTGAGAAGAAAATTGTCTTTGGATTCTTCGAAATTCAACTTTAATCCTCAACATCAATCACCAATGTCACCTCCACAATCAGCTAGAATATCCAATTTTTCAGAACATACTTCATCATCAATGAAGAAAGTACAAAAGACCGAGATTTCTCAAGATTTATGGACTGGAATGCCACAAGACTTACAATTTCCATCTGTACCAACCGATTACAATACACCATTATCAACACCCAACCTAGACAATAAACATACACCAGAAATGAGATTTCATCCATCATCATCAAATGGATCAATGTACCCAATGACACCAAAATCTCAACATGTGTCAGCCTCATGGTCACAACCAGGATCATCAAATTTCAGCTCAATTGGAGCCTCATCAAATTACCCAGTTGAGGTAGAAGCTGACGGAAATTCCTTATGGTGGAATCACGCTGCAACAACACCAATGGCACAACCTTCACCGAATACCCTTCACCGAAACTCACAAAGAGCAACCAAAAGCCTTGCTTTTCATTTACAAAATGAACTTTCATATAACAATAGTGAAATGAATATGGCACAAGGGTTAATGATATCGATGCCTGAGAGTATGCCTCAACAATCCTTCGTAGTAGAATCATCACCTCTGCTTCATCAAGGATATTTTAATGCTAGTGCTAATGGAGGGGGACCGCAACCACATTCACCATATCATACGCATAATCATAATGCGGCACCTCGAACGCACTCGCATTCACATTACACACATCACACATCATCCTCATCACGAAAACCCCACTATTCCCATCCCCATCCTCATCCTCATCCCCATTCTCATTCTCATTCCCACCCCACCTCAAATTCCACCATAAACCCCAACTCGAGTCCCACATCATCCCGACCGCGAAAAGCTCGAACGGGATCAAGTGGATCTGAATCGCCCTCACCCAAATCCTCACCCACTTTCCACGTCCGCAAACAACGCAAATCAAAAAATAGAAATACATCTCCTAGAACCCCTACATCGGGACGAGGAATGGTCGACTTTGTTAATTATACACCGGATGATAGTCGTAGGATTTTAACGGGAGTAGCTCCTAGTGGGTCAAGTAAGACGAAAGCTAGAAGGGAGAAAGAAGCTATGGAGAAGAGAAGAAAATTATCGCAGGCGGCGTTGAAAGCTATTAGAGCTGCTGGGGGAGATGTTGGGAGTTTGGTTGAAGAGGGTTTGTTTGTTTGATTTTTTTTTTTAATTGTTTTTTGTTTTAACTTTGATTTTTGGAGGGAAGGGCTTGGATGAGTTGTGTTTGGTTAGCTTGGGTGTTCGGATTTTGGGGTTGTTAATTACTTAATAAGTTGTATCCAAGTAGCTTGAGATCATACATAGACCTAGATACTTATATACATCAAATTCTCCATCATTTAAAGTTGATCTTTGTGTATCATGTGCATCGTGTGATTATTCTGGCTGTTGTGATGTTTCACAAATCAATATTTCGCTTTTTGCTGATGATACCATTGAATGTGCTAATGTAATCTTGGGCGCTCAATAAGCAATAAAGACAGAGGGTCAAGGAGATAGCCTTAAAGAAAGATTAAAGAATCATAAAGATAATTGAAATAAAGATGTTTGAATGATAATAAACTAGGAGATTAGTTACCTAGTTCCCGACTAGGTACTTATAGTTCAAGAACGAAGAACGGTAGATACCTACTCAAGTACATTTTAGCTCATAGAAATTTTAACACAAAGAATTTCTCAATTGATATGAATATCATCCACAATGATGGATGGATGGTCATGAAGTATTTACGATGGATGGGAGAGAAGTATTAATGTAGATAATTCGTAGAGGGAAGAACATTTTTGAGGAAGGAAAGTGGGTGATTAGGACAACTGACTGACAATTTTGGAAGTGGGCGGAGATTTGGTATTTTACCTAGCATTGTTGGGAATGTGTGTGAACACCATCTAGAGTGATGGCTGTATACAAGCATGATACCTAGTTCTTTCTTTCTTTGGAATAAAATAATAAAATTCCATATCCATATTTTTATTTTTCTAAGCCTTACTTTCAATTATAAGTTTTATATTCATGCATTCCACTTCATTATCATTGGTGTTCTTTACGATCATGTCTCATTTTCCCCCTCAAAGATCCACCCTTGTACATATATTGGTGAAACGTGCCATCAGGACGAGATGGTAGATTGATCTTTATGATGAAATCTCAGCCCTATAGCAAACTATCGAATATAAGAGAAGAAGATAACAGAAATTCATCATTTGATTCACCTACTCTAAATCGATATTTTAGTCCTTTACATCTTTCCTCTCTTCTACTCCCATCTCTACCCCAATCATAACAAAAATATTCCCCAAATCTGAAACACTCGCCAACCCACCTCATCCATAGTATTATCATCAGTCCTCTGTACGCGCTTACAAAGTTATTTATGTACAGGTTCATTCGATTCCATTCCACCTTTCCTAATTCGATCTATTTTGAGATTCGATGTGGCTATGATTGGTTTTATGTAGTACAATCCACGTTTTGATTATTGGGGACGTCTAGGTTCAAAAGCGCTCTTGGCAATCCAGCCCCAGCTTTTTGGGTAAGACTTGTATTCATCTGAATTCTAAAGAATGGATAGAAAGGTAACATTATAACGTGGAAGGTGATGGATTACCTACAGGGTTTCTTATCTTGGGTTTCCGATGATTGATGTAATATGAATAGGTATTATCTTTTTATATCTATCTTCTCTGTCTTTTCTGTTAGAGTTTGATCAAATCTGTTTATATGTTCTTCGTGTGGTTATTGTAACCTTAGATCTTACATTTTATATATACAAACTTCAGCAAACTCCCAAGAAACACAGCCCATCTATCTCTACACAAACCAGGAGCTTACCAGGTACAAAAAGACTGCGCCGCAAGAAAGCCGGGCAAAGCATACTTCTCAATAGTTGAACCTTTCACATTCATACAATTAGATTTGGTTCGAAGATCAACCATCTGAAGCTCTAGGCTTCCATCAAAAATCAAGCGCAAGTGCCATTAGCAAGCGTTACCACCAGGTAAATTATATATCCCACTCTTTATATATAAAAGAAAACGTTTGTTCTAACAAATTCCTCACAGTTGTTTTCTTGAGAGTTTCATATTCGATATATATACCAAAATTTGGAAGAATTAAGGAATTGGTGATGGCGGAACATAAATCTAGGGACACATCTCCACACATTCATTCAACATCATCATCCTCGAAGACAAACTCAACACATCATATAATCTCAACTGAGGACCACAAAACTTCCAAGACGCATATTAAACGTCAACTTCACACAAAAAATTATTCATCCTTAGCGTCAACACCCTCACCTACTCCAAAAGCTTCTTTACTATCTAGTGAAAGTGATCAGATTGACATCAGTCATGTGCTATTATCCGCACATAATTCAACATCATTGAGTCCTATGGATACTTCAACTAAATATAATCGAAAATCTTCATTTATACCAGAAACTTCACGAAGAAGACCAGCTTCTCCAACTCGGAAATTATTCAAACTTTTGTCCAAAAGCCGAAGTTCATATAATCCAGAAACCACAAAATCAAATGTCAATTCGAGCAAAGATACAACGAAAAGCGATATTATTCCAAAGAGATTTTCTCAACGAAAATCATTACTCAAACATTCTCAAGATGTATCAATCACCGAGGAGGAATTTGATCTCAATCTATTAAGTGCCGCCATACCCATGGCCTATCAAAAGAAATTCTACGACAAAACCGCCAGTGAAGAAACAGAACATGAAGATGCACCTATGGTATCCCCAGTGGCCATTCCCTTCGATCTCTCCCTCTTCTACGAACCCATGAATAATTCAACCTTAACCCCAGCCATGCGCGAACAAATAAATCGTCAAGAAGCTGCTGGGATACTCACCGGAGGACTAGGTGCTGGTTTTACACCCGATACCACAATAACCAGTACGGATCTCATGGCCGAATCATCACAATCTTCTACCACGACTTCACGTCTCTCTCGACGACTTACACTTCGAAATGCTAGATTGAGTAGAGCACTTACACTCAAAGACCTAGCACAAAACGAAGCAAATAGACGAGGCGAGGTAATCGAAGTAATAGTCCAAGAACCCATTTCCGCACCCATGGATATAAGTTCCTTCGCAGGCCATACTATAGGAACACCTCACCCAAATTTCGATTTCAAAAGTATGGATTCCCTACCCCTAAGTATCAACAAAAAAGGCACCTTCAAATCTACCAATATCGAAGTATTCTACCCCCAAGCAGATTGGAAACCTCTTTCAATGCGAGCACCCTACCTCACAGCCCTCATAATAATCTCCATCGTCCTCGGAGCCGCCGAAGAATACCTATACCAAAAATCACTCAAGAAACCTTTATATTCATTTACATCCCCCTCCTTGATGAAAACATGGGATTATTTTTGTTTCAAATATTTACCCACTCTCGTCGCCGTTACCTTTGGTGTATTATGGCAAATCACCGATTTTGAAGTTAAGCGATTGGAAGCCTATTATCAACTTTCGCGAGAAGGAGGTGCGTTGGCCGCGGAATCCATAAATGTGGATTATATTACTTTTTTTAATGTCTTGCGTCCTTTTCGAGCACTGCTTTTTAAACATTATGCAGTAGCTGTTTCGTCGATAGCGACTCTAATGGCTGTATCATTGGTACCAACTTTACAATCCGCAAGCATGATTCTAATACCTAGTCGCGCGGAACGAAAGGCCAATCCAGGAGTAATGAAGGGAATAGTGATTTCAGGGCCCTGGTCCCGATTGTTAAGTTTGACACTCTGGCTCTGTGCCATATTCGGATGTATACTACTCTGGCAACTGGAGCGCAGACCCTCGGGCTTAGTCGCCGATGTAAAAGGAGTAGCAGGCATAGCCGCCATGGCAAATCGCAGTCACATACTTATGGATTTCAAAGATATGGATACGGCGACTCCGGATATGATTCATCAAAAATTGAAAGCACATCGTTATACGCTTCGAAATTCGTCGTTGGCACCGGAAGATAGTATCATACTCACTCAAGCCGATAAAGATAAATACGATTCCCATCAACATCACGATGAAAATCCTCATCCATTATTTCTTCGTCCCATCGCCGGAATCCCCTTTGTAATCGGCATGTTCCTCTTTACAATTCTCATCCCTATCATTCTCTTCACCCCCGCAAACATCATCACAGATAAAGCACCCTGGCTCCTAACCCTCGGCGCCGTATCCATCAAACTCAGCTGGGGTAGTCTCGAAACCGCCATCCGCATGATCGAACCATTCTACATCCTCTCTTTGCGCCATGCCTCCCCCACCGCTCTAACCCTCGACTACACAGCCATGGCCTTCGGCTGGCTCCCCATCCGCGCCTTCCTCAATGGCCACTACCTCGTCGCAACCGTAGGCTTAGGATCTGTTCTTGCGGAAATCCTCACCGTCTGCGTCACATCCTTTAGCACCGTCACCGGAACCGATTTCACATCCGCTCTATCCCGCTCCGGAACCTCCAAATCCCACCATCTCTCAAACTCAACCTCAACCATCACCTCAGGAGAAGAAACCTACATATCCTTCTGGGCATCTTTCTTCCTCGCCCTCTTCATCCTCCTCTCTCTCACCATCATATCAATCATCTCATACACACGACGCCGTCATGCATTTCTCCCTCGTCAACCATCCAGTATCGCTAGTATTCTCGCATTTATATATCAATCAAAGATGTTGTATGATTTTGTCGGAACGGAGAAATTAAATAATAGGGAGATGGAGGAGAGACTGGTGGGGATTGGGAAGAGTTATGGGTTAGGTTGGTTTAAGGGGAGGGATGGGGAAATGCATTGTGGTGTTGATGAGGAGGAGTTGAGTGGGGGGTATTTGCATGGGAGGGATAAGAAGGCGGAGGGGTTGCCGTGGACTTCGAATTGGCAGGATTATTAGGGAGAGAGGTGGGGTGAGTGAGTGGGGTGGATGAATGGATGGATTAGGTGTTGGATGATTTTTGAAGTCTTGCCAGTGAGATGAGGTTGGATGATTATAGAGTCTTATATATATAAATAATAAATATAATAAATACACAATATAGATTTATACTCAGATATATATTTTTATCATAACAATGATAATCATAAACAAATCAATTAATAAATATATAAACACAATCATAAATCATTAACAATCAAAAAATCAAAAAATCAAAAAATCAAACACCAATTCTCAAGCACAAATTATAAAGCTTCAATGTAATAAAAGAAACATACTCGAGTAAAGATACACAAAATCAAATAACAATTAGACCTCCAAATATCTAGATAACCTACAGAGCACACTCTATCTTTTTTTCTTCGCAGCTTGACGCACCTTAGCTATCTTCTAATCCAGTCAATCCAGTTAAGGTTTCCTACAATGCAATCGCGAGATCTGTCTATTTCTTTTCTTTCCTTTTGATTTGAAAGTCCAAGAACTATCAATATCAATATCCTTATAAATGTATCAAAAGTATTCATCTCTCTTACTTTATACTACCACCTCATTTCAATTTTCAAATTCCAATCTTCATCTATCCTCTATCCTCTCTCCTACCCTCCACAAACTCCCCTCACCAATCAAAGAACCTTCAATCCCCCATCCCCCCCACCACCAACTTTATCCTTTCCTGCACCTACACCTACACCTACACTCCCCTTCACCCCCTCAATCACCACACCCCCTCTCCCCCTACTCCTCCTCCTCGCATCAAGATAAACCATAAACTCCCTATAACTCTCCGGCAAAACCTGCAATATCCCATCCACCTCAAACGTATAATTAAACTGACCCGTCGGTTTCGTCTCCCCATGTTCTACATTTTTAACCTTCGTATCAACTCTTATCTGAACCCTCGTTTTACTTTTCTTCCCCTTATCCACCTCTCCATTCCCTTCTTCTTCTTCTCCTCCCATCTTCCCCTCTCCTTCCCCCCCAACAAGCGGTCTATCACTATAAGCCAACGTCGCACTAACATAAAGCACACTTCCCACCGGAACCGGATTCTCAAAAGTACTAGGATCTAATGCGATAAAAGTAGGTCTTGAATGGGAAATTGCCGATGCACATGTAAAAGCCAATTCGAAAGTAGATTTTAGGAGGAAACCACCGAAGATCATGAAGTTGTGGCGATTGCGGTATTGGGGTTGCATGATTTGGACGGATTGGATTGTGGAGTTTGACATGCGAGTGCAGGTTTTGGGGAGGAGGGAGGGTGTATTGGGATCTGTGGGGTTTTTGTTAGTATTGGGTAGGAAAGTGGAAAAGTGGTGTGGATGGTATTGAGTTGAGAGAAGAAAAGAAAACAAACCATGATAATCCAAACTCTTCAACCACAACCTATGAATCAAATCACTCTCCTCATCATCCGGCTCCTTACTCCTCAACCCCCTACCCATCTCCCTCTTTTTCTTCTCATAACTCCTCATACCCAACTCATACAAATTCCTCTCCTCCTCATTTTCCGGTTCCACCCCGGCAATCTTAACTGCTTTTTTCGTAGCCGGATCCAACGACACCATAGTAAAAGCACATTCCATAAAAACATCATCAATTTTCTTCTCCTGGCCAGATGGAACCGCTTTACATACTTGTAGTGATACTTCCATACTAGAACGACCGGTTGCAAAGGTAACTTGGCCTGAGAGTTCTAGATCACAGATTTCGAGGAGCGGTCGGGAGAGGGTTATTCGATCTACAGCTGCGGTGACGGTCATTACGCTATCGCCGGTATGTTTGTAGGAGATTACTCCGGCGAGGGCATCGAGGTCCTGGGTGTGTTAGTATGTGGCTTCTTTCTTATTTCTTCACTTTCCCTGTTCTATCTTCAGTGTCCAATCACGGAATTGAGAACTTACCATAAAAATCGCTCCAAACCTTATATGTCCACTAGCCGTGATGTAATTATCTAGAAGCCAAGGATCGCTTGCTAAAGGTAAAATCTAGAAACACATGTACAAGGTTAGCAGTAATTTCTTGTACTAAATTTCCTTCATCTCCTGCTTCCTGTAAATTATAACTAGGTAGGTAGGAAATAGTAAACCCTCAGACACCGAACAGCTTTCACCCTCGCCCTTAATGTGATGAATAAAATAAAGGATATGAAACATCAGATATCGCGTGACATTCCTCTCTTCTTCCATTTCCGCTCTCTTTCTTCTCTTTCCCTCCTTCTATTCCCCTCCCTCTCCCAATTCCCTCTTCCATCTCACAAGCCCATCTCACATTGCATCTCCAAACCCCCAACTCCCAAACCCCCACCCCCACCCTCCCCAACTAAAACTTCAAAGATCACACCTCAAACCCCAAAAGCCAAAAAAAAAATAATAAAGACTCACCACACTATGAAAACTATCCCCCATCCTCTTAACATTCAATCCCTCCCTCCCCTCTATCCTCTTCCCCCCATTCCCCAGCCCCTCCTCCCCTTTCCCTCCACCATCCTTTCCCTCCCCCTCCCTCCCCTTCCAAGCCTCAATAAACGGCACCCCTCATCCTCGTCGCCGTCAACTCCCTATACACCCCATCCGTCTTCATCCATTTCGTCTCTGAAAAATTGCGTTTTGTGTCATTATTTCCAAGATTGCTAATGCGAGTATAACCACCCCATCTGAACCCCCATCCCGCTCCCAATCTCCCAGCGCGCAATTGCAGCGACTGTGTTGAGTTTAAGGGGATCTTGAGTCTTGTCATTGTGTCCTATAGATACCTAGGTGGAGAGATGGATAGATGGATGAATAGATAGATAAATACTCAAAGGAGCGCAGGTTATTATCAGGATCAATATCAGTACCAATACCAAAGATCTATCAATTTCCTACTTTTGTAATGATACAAAAATATAAAATTACAAAATAGAAAAAAGAAAAATAGAAAAATATGATATAATGTTAATCCAGTTGATAAGTAACTAGCTAGGTAGGTAAATTGGTAAACTTTACAATTAACTGGGTAGACTCAAGGTTAAAAGATCGGAAGATTGCGGGGTTATGCTAAGGTTAAGCAACCGAGAATCAGAGCAGAGCAGAGCAGACCTCAGCGTAAATATTTTTCCGGGTATCTAACCTTACCGTGGCTTTGACTACCTACTAGATCTAGATAGTACTGTGAATTAAATGATTTAATGATTATATATTTCCAGCAAACCTACTTTCCCGTATGTATTTTCACATCTCTGCATGTAGACAGACGTTCATTCATTCAACTTATTTTTGTAACTATTATATCAACAAAAACACCAGAACTACTCCCCCTACCTACTGCTAAAAAAATGACATAAAAACACAAACACATACATCACATATATCACATCCAACGACCCAACCTCAATTTTAATACTCTAATATATTCAATTCATTCCCAAACAATAAGATAAATCTTCATTTCACAAAATGAATTCTCAGAATTATATGATATAAAACCCCATTCCCCTCCAAAAGCCCAATTTTTTTTAGGAAACAGCAAATTTTCCCACCCAAATTAACACCTTGCCTACAATGAATAATACAACCAACCACATTCGCTTCGGACATCATTCCTACAACTTTCTTTTCTTATAGGTACCTCCTTGTCTAGGTTGACTTCCATATGGTCTCTTCTTTGGTGCGGTATCCTTCATTCCGGCTGAGATGTTTATATCTACCCTTGGAGGAGCATCAAATCCAAAACTCTTAGCTACCTTGACTAAGTCCAACTTTCCTACATCGAAAACACTTCTTAGGGAATGACTCGCGTATGCTTGCAAGTAACTCTTGTATCCTTCCTTTGCGCTCTTATTCAAGTAGTAGTTTTGTGCGATTAATTTCGAAAGTTGGCTTTGAATGTTGACGATTTTTGCTGCAGGGAATTCGAATTCTACGACTGGAATACGAGCAGTCTTGAGATGGGTAAGGAAACCAACTTCGGATGGTTGAAGGAAAAGAAGAGAGCGGCCCTTTCCATCATTACCACGAGCAGTTCTACCAACGCGATGAATATAATCTGTTGGGTCATCAGGAGGATCGAATTGAATTACCCAATCTACATCAGGGATCTATTGAAGCAATATTAGTTTTGTCAATTCAGGGAAAAAGGAAGAAAACTTACATCAAGACCTCTAGCTGCAACATCTGTACAAATAAGTGTACCTTGTTTAGCATTACAAAATTCAAAAAAGGTATTTGTACGTTTTTGTTGCTTTTGTTTGCCATGCAAGTCAAGAACTGGTAAATCGATATAATTGAGAAGTTCGGCATGATATTTCACACAAGCACAACTTGAGAAGAAGACGATGATTTTCTTCTTAAGGTTGCGCTTGAGGAAAGAGAAAAGTAATAAGAATCTTTTATCGGAATCGCAGACGACGTAACCTTGTTCAAGACCTTCAACTGTACTATGTTCCTTCTTATTATCAACATTAATGTAAAGAGGTCCTGGTCGAAGGGAAATTCTTGCGAGATCTTCGACTTTAGTAGTTTGTGTTGCGGAAAAGAGCATAGTTTGACGATCATCCTTTGGTAAAACCTTGACAATTTGCTTCATCTCATCTTCGAAACCAGCTTCCAAAATTCGATCTGCCTCATCAATAACCAATGCCTTTAAGTTCTTGAAGATAAATCCTTGTGTATTTTGTAAATGATCGAGCAGTCGTCCTGGTGTAGCGATCAATAAATTGACTCCTTTAACCAACTTTTCCGCCTCTGCTCTCCGATTTGCGCCACCCATAACGATACCATAAGTTTGCGAATGATGAGCCATGAGTTCTCTAGCGACTCCGAAAATTTGTAATGCTAATTCTCTTGTAGGAGAAACGACAATAACACCAGTACCATTTCTTGGTTTAAATCGTAAAGAATGTAACATCTCAACTGCAGGAATCAAGAATGATAATGTTTTTCCAGAACCAGTTTTTGCAGCACCAAGAACATCTCTTCCTGCCAATAATGGTGGAATACCTCTTCGTTGAATTTCGGTCATGGTATCGAATTTCATGTCTTCGGTCAGGGCTTTCATGGTTTTGTCGGAAAGGTTGAGTTCTGAAAATTTCTCGACCGATACATCGTTAACGGTAGGTAAAGACAAATGTTTATGTTCGTCTTCCTTCTTCTCCTCTTCGTCCTTCTCTTCCTCTCCGTCCTCCTCCTCCTCGACCTCTTCCTCTTCTTTCTCTTCTTCTTCGTCCTCCTCCTCAACCTCACTCTCACGACTAACCTCCTCCTCCTTCTCTACCACAGACACCTCATTCTTCGCACCCTTCACACCTTTCGCACTCTTCGCACTCTTTGCACCTTTCGCATGACTGCGATTTCTCTTTTTCAACTCAGCAGAACCCATTTTGAACGTCGGCAATTAATCCGCACAATGAATTATGTGATGTGATGTGATGTCGCAGAAATAAATGGTAGAAGTCGTAGAATAAAATACAAAGTCAAACCTTGACGAAGGGCCCTCTTAGAAAATTATTTTTACACGCTAAGAAATCTAGATAAGCGTTGGTTTTAGGGCTTATCTATTGGTGCAGACCAGATCCACCATTTACTGGACGGAAACTATCACGTGACCATTCTAACCTCTCCGCCGCCAATCTCGAATTTCAATTGTCCAAGTTTTTACTGTTCTGGTATTTTCGCCCAAAAGATCTTCAATCACCATTCATTCGCCGTCTCACTCAAAATCTGCTAGATCCCAATATTCCAAAAAAAAAAAAAAACAAAAAAAACTCATACCTTTAATATACCATCAAATTGATTGATCTACCTAGGTACGCGCCACCCATATTGATTGACTGTATTTGTGTGTGTGTTTGATTTTCTTTTATACAGGTTTGTTTATTCTCTTCCTTATCCGCCTTGATATTCATCTTCTCTTGACCCCTCTATCCACCCCTTTTCCCTACCCCCTCATCCATCCATTCATCTACCATTTCCCCAGTCCTTCCACCCTTTGTCTCCGTCCCCTTCCACGTTCCGAACCCTCCAAGCCCCTCTCTTCCTCCCCTCCAACCTCCCTCCCATCCCATCCCCAACGACACAAAAGAAACCAATAACCTTCCACCGATTCCCAACACAAGAAAAAAACCCAAAATTCAACTCAGAAGACGAGGCAAAGAAAAAAGAGAGAACTCTCCTCGAGTATATTACTCAACAGGTAAGAGTTTGCATGTCACTATTGACTACCGACCCTAATGCAAAAAAGAAACTGGAGTTGCAGAAAAAAGAAAAGAAAGTTACAAATAACACCTTCCAACCCAGTAATTCCCTCTTAGTTGAAACAGGTTTTCAAGTTCGATCAACCAATATATTCTCAACGCCTTTTTATAAAAGCCCCCTCATTAATGGTCATAACCTGCTCCACGTTGCCAAGGACTATCACATTTGTTAGCTTATGCACGTCATCGATCATTAGTTAATTCTTACCTAGCGTTGCTTTGGTTCTGATTCTGAGGTCTGAAACCCCCAGGCGCAGGACTACCACTATTTTGTGATCTATATCCTGATTGCGACAAGTTTGATGTCGAAAGGTTATCTCTGTATGGAGCTGGTGATGCGTTGTTCGATCTATCATTTCCGTAGATTAAAGGAGCATTACTATTGCGTCCTCCATCTTGATAATTTGGTGGTGGACCACGAGAGCCACTTGCTGGGAAAAGAGGGACCGATGGATCAACTGGTGAATGAGGTGCATCTCTAACTGATGGATTTGACTCTCCATATGTTCCTGTACCTGCTGTAGAAGGTGGAAGAGGCATATTTGCTGGATGTCTCATGGAATCAGATGACCATGAATCATTGTCATCATCCAAATCGAGATTGTGTTTATATCCTGCCTTATCTCCTCTGGCGGTAGCTCCCAAAGCATCCAGCTCAGTGGTCAAGCCCGTATTTGACTTGATGAATGATGCACGATCATCAGTCATTGGTAAGTAACGGCTATCTGGGTTCTTGCGGAAAAAAGCATAGACGGTAGCAAGTAGAACAAGAATGAGAAGAACCAACGAGAAAACTGCGTTGATGATGAAGAAAACAACGCCCATAACACCAGTAACGATACCTGGTTGATTGAAAATATCCGTGAATACTAAAAGGAAAATGGTGTTTAAGAAGTTGATGGCACAAATGGCGATATTGAAACTATTGGTACTTTTGTCCATCCATGGTCGAATAACACTGGCTCCAATCAATGCAGCTGCTTCAATTAAAAGAAGAGCGATAGCTTGAACTGTAGATGAGTTTTGTCCAAATGCGATAAACATTCCCTTAATAACAATATAAATCAGAGTCGGGATAATGAAATAATAAGCCGTCGCTCTGAATTGGACGTAGAGGAAACCCCACTTGTTGAGAGCCGAAGGATCTGAATAGAGAATGTATGCAGGATTTTTGTGCATCAAAACCGATCGTTTGGCGATTCGAACAACTTTCATAGCTGCCCAAGCGAGAGTCCCTGTCATACCAAAGAAGAAGAAAATGGCCAAAACAACTTCTGCTGGAGAATCATTTTGTGTGAATTCCCAAAGGCATAGAATGGTCATCTGTGGGTAACCAATAAGTACCATACGGAACATGATACCCTTCAAGACAGTGAACCATCCATTGCGGAAATCCACGAATTTATCCGATTTCATCCACTTCATCTTAACTGCAAGTTCACAGAATCCTTTGAACAGTGCAACAAACAAGATGGTTAAAACAATGAAGATACAGAAGAAAGCCAGGCCGGTCAAGAATAAATTGGTGGATTCGATCCCGGCGCGGAATGCCACTCGTTTAATTCCTTTGACGAGATATGATCCAGTTGTTGTGGTAGTATCGGCTCGTTTGGTCAACACTTCATGTGCTCGAGTAAGAAGTTGAATGGTATGTTCGACTGATCTCTTTCCCATGGAACGTTTCTCGACTTGAACAGATGTAGTGGTCAAAGTATTCAAGAGTGTAGCTGGAGTTCCACCAGTGGACTTTTGATACCAAGTTGCGATGCTTTGCATGAAATCAACCTCAATTATACCCATACTCCAATCGAAATTCTGAGTCCATGATTGAACGACGGGTGGAAGAGGAACAGAAGTGAGTCCGATCATAGCTTGAGCTTGAAAGTATCCAAAGAGTGACAAGGCATTGGCGGCTACATGAGCAGCAGTATTCGAATGACCCAATCCAGAAGTTACAGCAGATGCTACCAAAGCCAATCCAGCAATAACAGCAGTTGCCCATCCCACGCCCTTTTGATCGACGGTTTGTCCGTTTGATAATTGAGCTTCGACACATGCCAAACTAACATCTGGATTCGCGGTACCATTGATAATAACTTTAACATTAGCATCCAAATCAGGAACACCGTATGCGATGGATGGAATGCTATCGACTGTAGATTGAGGAACAACAATGTTAGATTGAATATCGATTTGTCCAGTACTCATCGGGCAAAGTCCCGCGAATCCAGAAGTACATGGATCGATGACTTTATTTAAAATGGGATATCCATAAGCCGTGACTTCGACATCGAAAGTGACATTTCCTTGAATAGAAGAAACACCAACTACATCGAACGTGAAGGTTAAATTTCCGGGTGTGAAGACGACATCGAATAAAGTGGCCGTAAAACTTGAATTATCCTGACAGGCGTTCAAAGACTTGGATTCAATTAATCGAGTTGATGCTGAAGCAGAAGGGAAAAGAGTAAGAAATGAAGTCAAAAGGACCCATGGTGTTGATGAGAACGTCGGTCGCATGTTGCAAAAAGCGTATATTAAAAGGAGCCTATGAAGGCTTTAATGTAGAAGAATTGAATCCGTGACACCCCAAAGCCTTTTATTGTGCGAAGAGAAACCTTGTACCGAGTTATGAATCGTCTTTCCTTTCCTTCCAATATTTTCTTAGTCGCAACCCCTTTGTATCTGTCCTTTCTTTTGATGGAATAATTCAA
>NW_001820821.1:255000-303539 GCF_000146945.2 Sclerotinia sclerotiorum 1980 UF-70
GAAAGGAGGTTCGACGACTAGGTTTAGGGAATCTTGGGTCGGGGTTCTGTTGGTGTTCGTCGATTCGGAAGATTTAGAAAAAGAAGTAGAAGGGTTTTTTCTCGCACTTGGAGACCGGGCAGAAGAAGAATTGTGATTGTTAGAAAAGGTTAAAAAAAAAGTAAAATGAAATGGAGGAGAGGAGGCGGAGGGATGGAGGCGGAGGCGTAGTGTAGTGTAGGAGGTGGTGTTCGTAGTGGTAAGGTAGGAGATGGGTTTTCAAGGTTTAAAGGATTAAAGTAAAGGTAAGGTACGGATATCGGTAGGTGAATGATTATGTTATTCTTTTTTTACTCCCCTTCTCGTTCTTAGCGGTTATTGTGACGAGTAGGAATGGTTGTTAGGGGAGGAATGAAGGGTCTGATACCCAATGGATTCAGGCCTTACAGCTTTAAAATGCGTAATAAGGATGTGAGGTAGTATGTATGTATGTATATGGAAGTATTCGTATAGAAAGAAACAAGTTTAAGATGATATTCGTAAATTCGTGAAATTATTATACTGTGAATAATGACAAAAACAATAATGAAGTGGTAATGATAATCAACCCTTTCCCTGATGATAGAAGATCATTCAAGAAAACAATCAATCATTAATTGATTAACTGATTAACCAAGCTTCATCGATTGATTGAGAGTCCCTCGAGTTCTTCGATTCTCACCAGTTGAGAGGGCGAGAGAGAGAGAGAGAACTGGTTGCTCAAACGTACTCGTATAATCTCTCTCTTTCTTGACAAGATTAGAGTGATTAATCAGAGGTGGCTGAGCGTAAATGAGATGACAGAGTATCGTCCGCCGTGTTGTGTGTTTGGAATGTTTAAAATTCGATTCGTATAGTGCCCAGGTGGTGGGTGGTATGAGATTGAGTTATGAATGAGGTTATGTAGGTATTGAATGAATATTGAGTGTACCGGACATATGATCAAAATGAATTACCGGCCGGTATAAATTCAATAGGACTTTTCCTAAGCAAAAGGATCCCGTTTCCGGCTTCCCGTACCATTGACCACAATCAGTTACTTTACTTTATCTTCCTTCTCTTCCTTTCTCTCTTCCCTCTCTAGTATCTACGGAGTATTAGCTTTGAAAAAGGTCGGTCCTCTTGGCTAGACCAGAACATCACCCTCGGAATATGGGGATTCTCTCAAATTCAAGACCCCAGGGGTTAAAATAAATCGGGGCCAAAGTACATTGAATGGTTACTTGTAATAACCCTACAGGGGAAAGTATGCAGAAAAACTCTGGGCGCATGGAGAACTTTCGAAAATGGAGAATTAAAATGGATCCCAAAGTATTTTGAATTTCAGACATGTATGGATGGATGGATGGATGGATGGATATACGGATGTATGGTTGGTTGGTTCGTTACTTGACTTGGATATGAAGTTCATGGATGATTTTACAAAGAGATCCATATCTTGTCATGAACTTGCGCAATTATTCATTGTTTGAATGTATTTGTATGTGGAATGAAAATCTAATCAATGATTACGTGGATATCTGTTTGAGTTTTCTTACTAATTATAGATGGGTCTAGTTCTCTTGTTTTCTCAAATTATTCAACCATCAGATATGTATATGAGTGAGTTCTTTTTACTTGGTGAAAACAATATAAAAAATGATCGAGTACTTTCTGATTTATTGTACAACTTGACAGCTTCCAGCTTCCCTTCATATTGACTGAATCAGTTTGAAATACCCAAAAGGATCAACTATTTGCCTATCAAAACCCTCAAATTTTAAAATAAACGATCCATCCTCTTCATCTCATTTCATCCAATAAAAGCCCAGCAATGTCTCTTAAATTCAAATAACCCCTCGATACTTTTCTCGTATTAATCCGATCGCATCAAAACTTCCTTGTTCTCTCATATCACTATGAACACCCCTCAATTTCTCTTGGCATCTATGTACACCTGAGTAGGTGGGTAGTAGGTAATAAATACAAATCATCTACTTAACCAAGTCGACATCACCAGTAATCCTACCTACCATCTGCATCTGACCAACCTCAAAGCCAACTTACTACCTTTCAGCCTTTTGAATTTGCAAAAACCGGATGCAGTGAAATAATTACATCAATATCAATTGCAAGTTCGCCATACAATGTTCAATGTTTCTACTCCGTAATCATCATGCAACGCCCATGCATCATGACATCCGTGCTGCACAGAGCTTGAACTCCGTAGTTAGTTTCTAGACCAACAGCTCCAAAATAATATAAATCAACCAACCAGCAGAACCTCTCAGCCAACAAGCCCCAATAATAATAATAACACCATCAAAATATCTTGAATCCCAGAAATCAATTCAAGAATCCGAAACTACCAACTATGCACACAGTATAAAAAATGTTTCCAAAAATATGCAAATCTTACTTACCTAATCAAAAATGCCATACATACCATACCATACCATACACAAAGAAAAACATGAAAACATCCCACCCGAACTCTTAATGTTACATACAGCACAGCCTCCTCCTTACCACCATCACATCCATACAAGAATAGATTACTTAATATCATCTCAATGCACCAATTTTGAGACATAATAGATGTCCACGAGTACGATGGTTCAAAAAGGTCAGTGATCCCACGAGGTCTGTTTTAGGTTTGGGCATCTTCTTATTTTTGGGGCCTTGGTTTGGGCTTTTGTTTGTTGTGATATATGTTGGAATGGAATTACCTACTCCGTAATGGATTTTGAGGTATTTGGAAATGTGATTGGAATAGAAAATGTCCTATTTCAGAAGAATGTTAGATAATCCTTTGCCGTTTTGAGAATCGGGAATTTTAACGGTACCTACGGAGGTGTCTGCCCTAATTTTTGTCACCGCCTTTTGCATGCAGAGATGGTAAAACACGTAAATCACCTCGATCCGCCTCAATATCATCGAGAAATCAAGCAAATAATATTGCCGGCAGAAAAAGCGGTGACAAAAATTAGGGCAGACACCTCCGTAGGTAAAGTAGCTGTCTAGCTCCTTCAGTATATTCATTCATCTTTCAGGTATTTTATACTCGAGTATCAGAAAATGAAACCGTAGTACAAATTGACATACTGTACTAGGTAGGTAGTTACATCTGTTTTTATTAATATATGCTATCCATCTCATTTATTCCCCAGGATCTAACTTGTTTCATCCCTATACTAACAAAATTAACACACACTGCGTAAACCTTCTCATGATTCCATATTACCAACACATGAATAAACAACCTTTTCTATACTCTGTAAAATCATCAAAACAACACCTACAACATAATAAAAACATCAAAAAATCCTCATAACTAACCATCATCTCTATCCCTCCACTTCACTCAAAATACCCGCATCCCCAACAACAAGGTAGGTTAATCACAACCCTTTCTTTCACCCCTAAAGATCGACAATAGATCAAACATCTCTCAAACCTTCTCACTCCCCCTCCCTTAACTCTTATCTCATCTTCAATACAACTCTTGTATCAAAATTCTATTTGTTTGTAAATCACTATATCACTTATTTTCTGTGTTACTAAATAGATACATACATACTGCGAGGATATGGTATATAGTACATACCTCGTATCTTTCTCGTAATATCTGGTCTTACAGAAATAAAAATCATATTTAATACTCAACTCGCCTAGTCAGCGCTGGGAATATCAAGTGATTGGGATAGGATTTGCGGGTGGGTAGTAGTGTTCGGATAATATTTCTATTTATTTGTTTATTTGTTTGTTTATGTATTTATTTCTCGATTCTGATGTACAGGAAGGAAGATATTTGTCCCGTAGTAGAGACTGATCAGTTCAGGGAGATCTGGGAGGAATTTTATTTTCTTCTATATACTGATTCAGTGTTATTGACTATCTAGTAATAATCTCTCTCTATCTATGTATGTATATCATATTCTGTCGTCAAGTTCCCTATCAATCGGGAATTTAGTCTATTGATCATATCATATCTATATTTCCATGTAGACTTTTTCCTGAAATAGACTTCATCTTTCCGATTCTGGTGATTAAACGTTACTTATTCCTTTTATTTTCTAGTCTTAGAATATTTACAATATTCTTCAGGTTTTTACTGTGCAATGGATTGCATAATCTTGAATATTCAATCTTCAATCTTCAATCTTCAATTCATATTCTCGGATTCATACTATGATATCCCTTTCGTTGCATCATCAACTTCTCGTCTAAGCTACCAGCACAAGCT
Organism: Sclerotinia sclerotiorum 1980 UF-70; assembly: GCF_000146945.2. Lineage (NCBI taxonomy): Eukaryota > Fungi > Ascomycota > Leotiomycetes > Helotiales > Sclerotiniaceae > Sclerotinia > Sclerotinia sclerotiorum. The sequence goes on from NW_001820821.1 coordinate 259,244, forward strand.
TCTCGGCTGATAGGTGACGAATACCTACTCATCGCAAGCTGGTAAGCTAAAATTTCCTATCTCTCGTTTATTTAATATTCATCTATAAAGATGTATACTTTTCCTAAAACCCGAGACTCTCTCTCATCCGTTTCAATCTATGCATCATAAGTGCATATTTGTCTAGTTATTAATTCAAGAAACTTGTAATAAGGGATGTAGACTTGAACGACAGTAATATTCAATTAATAATCTTTTAGAGTTCCTAAAGATTTTTGATTTCTTTTGTATTTTAAAAAAGAAAAAAAGATTAATATTTATATACAATTTATAAGAAATTCTAAATATTCTTTTCCTTGAACTAAATTTACTAGAAATAGGGTATCTAATGTAGTAGCCTCAAATACAACCTCCAGTTTATTACCGGAATATCATGTGTTATTCTGTATTTCCGTGTGATAAAGCTAGCAATGAAATGTTGAGACTAGATCAGAGGCGCCCGAAGATGCCATCATACCTTTAGACTAAAGCTCAACCATAAGCAATGAGCACATCGACATGGTAATATACTCTCCTTCAGATGTCATTGTAAATAGTTATTAGTTATAACCGAACAGCATTCTCTAGAGAAACCCCACAACCAGTAATCTTATTGTATTCCAAATTCTAGATGAGGCGACGGCGTGTAATCAACCGCTTTACTTTTGGGAAAATTAAGAGGTTTGTATGTATATATCCACAATGAATATAAGTAGTATGCATATATACGATCTCCAAACAATATTGATGTTGGAGGGAAACCAAGTGACCCTAGGCCTCAATATAGAAAACTATGTGGTTCTCGATCCAGATCCAAGGCTTGCAAGTAAGCAATGCTGAAATCGTCTTTACTCGTTATCATGAAATGAGCATTTTTATTTATTTATTTATTTATTTATGTTAAAAGGAATGACCTCACACAGGGAATAGTGGGAAGCTGATAGGGCAGAACTGAGGCTATATTGGCCTTCTATATGAATCACACATTATCTTAGTTCTACGGAAGTGCGAAGCTCTCCTACAGAGAGCTTCTCAATCTAGTCCTAATAGGACTAGTGCCCTGTGCACGTGCTACGCAGGAACCATTCACTTTAACATATACCTTAGTGTTACGAGGTTTGCCGTCTAGATCACGTGGAAGTGCTCTAGGCTCTCGAGGTGGTTTATAACTAGGCGTCAAGCAGGGACTTAAGTAATGACAATAATGAAATGCAATTCGTAACTAATAGTAGGATATACTAAATGATTGATCTTGAGCACGAAGCTCTATACAAAGGAAATCCATCTTGATTATATAGACCATCGTGGCATGCGTCCCAGTGCTCCCAGTTGTCCCAGTTGTACTGGGACAGCTGAGCCTACTGGGATCCTCATATCACATGATGCTAATCACGTGATGTTAGGTATTTGAGATCCGTCGTAACAGTAGAATGTAGGTAAACTAATTGATAACTAAGTTGAGCACGAAGCTCCTATACTATGAAAATAATGAATGTTTATATACTGGTCCTTTCCAAGAGCCTGCAGTAGCCTGGAGGAGCCTTGAGGAGCCTATGCTCCTGGAGGCTCCATCACGTGATCCCTACTTGTTCGACGTGATGGTGAATCGTGACAGTAAATAAGAAAATTATAGAGGTTGATTTTCGTTGTTTTTGATGTGAAAAGATGGCCGAGATTAGAGGTGGCTGAGAAGTGGGGTACTAGACTTAATTAGGAATACTTCTATATAATTAATATTTAGATACTTAGTAACTACCTAGCTATGATAGTAATTATCAATGAATATTAAATTAAAAGATATCGAGGATTTTGAAGCTAAAGAGAGGGAGCTAAGGGTTTAAATACCTGTAGGAGCGCATTGTCATGATCACTCGTTCTATTCAGCATCCAGTGTTCAATATCCAAAATCGGAAGAAGTATATACACATGTATATCTTTACACAGAAGTATATATCATATACATACATCCTATTCCTACTTGCTGTAATATTCTTGTTACTTTCTTACTTGGGAGTAAGAAGAGTAGACAAGATGGCCGGTGAGTAAGAGGTGAAGTGGAGTAATTGCAAGTAGCTGTACATAATTGCAAGTAACGTAAGTCATGGCGTAATGCGTCTAATGGCGTAATGCGTCTAATTGCGGGGAACCACTCTATTAAAATCTCAATTACTCAACAATCAACTATAATACAATCTCCAATATCACTTTCAGATTCATCTTCAACTTCTTCTCCAATATCCTCTTCAGTTTCAGTCTTATATTCAATTACTTTCCCTTTCCCTTTTCCTTTTTTCATTGTCTGTACTTTAGTAGCTTTTTCGGCTTCCACTACTGCATCACATAATTCTTGCGTAGAAATATGAAAATGACCCTTCAAAACTAGTCTCTTTCCTTTCTTACATATCATACGTTTCTTCATAATAGCTCGTAAATTATTCGCATCGTGTTGGTGAACAATACTTTGAGCTCGAAGTTGCTCACTCCCAATCGTCAATTTTCGAATGTATTGACGAACCGGGGTTGAAAGAGTTGTATCATTTTCAATTGTTGAATTTAAAAGGTTATTTGCTGTTTGTAAGATTGCTACATCTGGGGGTGAGCTATTGACGAAGACTTGATTAAAAATATCAAATTGGGTTGGTTCTTTGGATATTTCGACTTCGGGGGTAAACTCTCGACCCAGTGTACGGAACACTCTCTGTGGATTAAATGGATGTAACCCAGCTCCCCGCCATGCCGATTCGATATTTTGATGATGGCATACATCGGCTCGAGCTTTAATATATGCCTCCATCCATTCAATCTTTTGTATTCGTACAAGTTGAGCTTGATTCAAATCAGAAAGTGCTGCGGTGAGCCGTTTTTTCAATGGACCGAAAACCGCAACATCAAGTGGCTGAAGCAAATGCGAGGTATGAGGAGGAAGTATAAGAAGTACAATTCGATTTTGAAGACAATGAGCTATAAAGCTTCCACTAATATGAGAATCGTGGCCATCGCAGATGAGAAGCCGATATTTGCCATCTGCTTTTGCACGAGTTGCAGGTTCGAAAACGCGTTTTAGCCATTCTAATCCATGAAGATTGCTTGTCCAGCCCTTTGTATTTGCTGAAAAGAACCAACTACCAAGAACTTCCTTCGGAATCCAATTTTGAAGGACGTTTTTACCTTTAAAAATCCCGAGTGGTAAAAGAATGAATCCATCCACACAAATACACTCTACCATTGAAATCCACTCTTAACAGCCTGAATATGCTTGATATTTTGTACAAAGTGTAGAATCGATAATAATTCGGGTTGATTCCATTGTCCCAATTGAATGTCCAGATTCATCCATATTGTATTCGTCTTTCTTCTCAATTCCATAATCCTGAATCGCTTTTTGATACACGTCAAACCAAGTACTACATGTTTCCCTGGTTGCACCATCCATTCTTACAGATTCAATTCGACGGCCAATAACAACTGTAAGATGAGGATGTCGTTTGATAAATCGTGGAACCCATTCATAACCAAGAAGGTGTTGTGGTAGAAGTTCAAGGGAGTCAAATGAGGGGCAATCCAAATTATAAGTCCGTTTTGAACGTAACTCCTCAGCCAATTCTTTTAACAACTGATGGCCTGGTGAATAGCCGCTAATTGTCAATTGCTTTATCCACTTAAGAAGTACATTCTCTTGTACAGCAGAAAGTTTCTGTTGCGATTGACGTGCTTCAGAACGCGATGAACCCCCTTTGACGCGTCGCGTCACAGTATCTTTAGGAAGCCCCAGTTCTTTTGCAGCTTCATATGAAGACTTATACTTTCCATTTTGAACTCCTAATACTGCTTCAGCAAGTCGAGATTCCATTTCCTGCACTTTTAAACTTTTTCGACGGACCATTGTTGAATTGTTGCTTTTTTGATGGGGTGGTCCCCCACAATTAGACGCATTACGCCATTAGACGCATTACGCCATGACTTACGTTAGCCGTACATAATTAGAGAGCAAGACTTTCAAAAGTATCTGGTTCTACAACAATATAAAAATTGTTTTTGGGCTTTAACTCAACGCCAATACTCAATGTATAAACTATTTACTACCCCGCCTCATTTTATCAAAAAACATTAATTGATGTTAAGGAAACAGCAATGCTTCCTATTTTCACCAATCACCCCGGAGGCATAGTTAGCCACCTCGCTCAAGTATAGTCTCTAATAATCCTCCTCCCGCCCTTGAGCTCCTGAATGATCAGCATGGACTAAAATGCATATGGTAATAAGTCTTACTTCTTTATCTTTTCAATACCAACCATGTTTATAAATACTTCACATTAACATTGTTGATGGTATAGAGATCTAGATTTAGAGTTCAGTGTAATAATAAATAGTTGGACTTTGAATATGTATATAAACAATAAACATACTCGAATAGATAGATATTCTCTGTTCGGGAAGGCTATATTATGATGAAGTGATGTTAACGTTCTAGATGCAATTGATGTTGTATTTTAGAAAGATCTTTTTTAAAAAAAGAGATGAATATTCGAATTCCTAATATCAAGCATTAAGAAAATCTATGAAGCATGATCATCATAACTTTATAGATAGTAAGCCAGTTACTTGATTGTTCAATATCTAAGGTTCAATGTCTAGATATATATCCTGAAGTGCATTATATTATACAGAGACTTCTAGTGGAACATCGGAGACCTCGCATCGAGTCTCCCATACATTGTAAAATAAGGGAAATACCTAGAGCAATCCGGGTACTCAATCTAAAAAGATGAGTATTAGGTCCCCTAAACGGAAATCTTTTTCTTCTATCGAATTGTTATAGGACCTCGGAGGAGAATAAGTTCGAGCTTCTTTTATAATATATCTATTATTATAGATAAGACAGACAATACACTTACTTCCTTTTATATATCACATGCAAACCCTCCTACAATCATCCTATATCACTAAAAATTTACTAATCTTATCTTTCAAACCCTTTAAACCTTATACGATTAACCACTCCTTACTCTACTCTCCGATCGATTTCTTTCTACAACCCAGAATCCCTAACACCTCTACATATTTATATTCATATTCATCCTTCAATAATATCTACAGATCTTTACATTACTCTCATCCCAGGGTATTCCATAACCTTACTGTATTACTAATACAAGAAGGAATACTTCAAGTATATATATATATTGTTAAAAGGAATGACCTCACACAGGGAATAGTGGGAAGCTGATAGGGCAGAACTGAGGTAATATTGGTCTAGTAGGTAAATCTCTCTTCTAAGTTCTACGGAAGTGCGAAGCTCTCTGTAAGAGAGCTTCTCAATCTAGTCCTAACAGGACTAGTGCCCTGTGCACGTGCTACGCAGGAACCATTCACTTTAACATATATATCTATTTAAGTTTCCTACCCGTATATATAATACATACAAATAGAAAGTCCACTAAAACCGAATTGTCATATGTCACACTCAAGAATACTGGGTAAAGTATCTTGTATTAGAAAATACTAAGCTAAGGAGAAAAGAAGAAGGAAAACAAGAGTAGAGAGTTTTCCTATGATTAAATACAAACGGGGCATGCCACGTGACCCGGAGGTGTGAGGCGTCACATCATATATATCTAACCAACCCTAATACTTTATAAAAAAATCTAATAATTTATATAAGTATTTACTTTATATACTTATCTTATATAATAGTATATCTATTTAATATTATATTCTTTGTTCATTTTATCTCACCTTCATCGAATTCTTAAAAGCGATATATATATATATATAAACAAATAAATATTTATATACAAATGCAAAACTACTATAGTATATAATAATAAAACTAAGTTCCTAAATCAAGTTCCTGAAATTAGTCTGTCGAATCGTAAGATCTTACTTCATAACTCCATGTAATTATACTTTTCCGTTTATCTTCCTGTAACGATACTGTACCGGAGGCAGCGGCTGCCTGAGGTTTCGTCTGATTGGTAGTTGTGGGTTAAGGCTTTATCACTAGTCTTCACTTGGAAGTGAAGTCGTTACTAGATCAAGTAGAATGTAGGTAAACTAATTGATAACTAAGTTGAGCACGAAGCTCCTAAACTATGAAACTACTCTGACTATATACTGAACAATAAAGGGGGCCCCTAGGAGCTTTCTGGCTCCTCAAGACTCCTTATCACGCGATTTCTGATGGTGCGTGCGCATACGATCTTCAGGTGACCAAGATCACATACTAATTCGATGAAATCTGATCGTGTTTGCACACGGCCTAAGCTCTCCTAATTAATCAGTTTGCTACCATCGTAACACCATCAATCCTAATGGTGAATCGTGACACTTCCCTCCTATCTATACAAACCACCCTCCCCACTAATGCTCCCAGCAACCCACCATCCCATTTCCCGCACCCCGTCTCTAAATTCCACCCACCCATCAATCAAAAAACCCGAACAAACCAAAAAAAATAAAAAAATAAACCCACATTCCAAACCTCCCCCTCTCTCCTCTCCCATCACGTCACACCAAATTTTCCATTCGTAAACTCCCCTCTATAAAAAAGATCCCTCTTCCCTCCTCTCTCTCCTTCCCCATCAAAAAGTCCCAAAAAATCCCAAAAGAAATCCAAAAAAAAGGAATGTTCCGAATCCGGGAATCGAACCCGGGGCTACTCGGTTCCTGTGTATGAAAGCGAGTTATGTTAACCCCTACACTAATTCGGATGGCGTTATCTGTTGTTTTTTGATGAATAAACCTTTGGAGCTTAGATATATATATCAAATGAATTTTCGTTCGTGTGTTTGTGTGGGTTAGTGGGCCTGGTGGGTGGGGATGTTTGGGATGTTGGATGTGGAGTAAGCTTAAGAGTGGCGAACTAGTTGTGATAGGTAGGGGGGAATGAATATAGAGAGAATGAGTATAGTATACCCTACTCTATATAGAAAAAGTAATCAGTAATTTATTAATCGCGATTAGTGTGTGTATATTATCTATTTTTAGGATTATAACTTGTATACATTTCATTTATTAAAATATTTATGTTATAAAAACAATTATTTATTTCTTTATTTCCTTCTTAAACTCCTGGATATTATTTATTTCCTTTTCCCCTTTTAGGTTTTTCTCCTACCGTCCCAATATATATTAAACTTCTCTCTCTTCTTTCTAACACCCATCACCCATCATTCATCCATTTAACCCATTATTAAATATTAGTATCTACCCAGGCTCGGTCCATCAACCACTCTCATTCGTGAAATCATAATCCGTCATCATATCCATCCCCAAATCACATCACAACTCAAATCCTAACCTCCTCACCCTTCTCCCTTCCATTAACATCTCTATCAACCTCCCCATTTCCACTCACACTCCCACTCCCTGCCTCCTCTTCATCCCTTGGTCTTTGCTGTACCGGAAAAACCGGTGCAAATTTACTCTTTCTCCTAATCCTCTCCCCATAAATATAAAAACAAACAGGTATCGGTACTAATACCAACGCTACACAACCCAATAATGTACCAGCCCAATTAATTCCCAAAGCCTTAAACATATATTGTGAGAACAGAGGAAATCCAGCTCCTGCCAATGATCTCAAGAATGTATTTGCTGCAATAGCTGAAGCAGCAAACATAAGATATGCATCGACAAGATAATTAAGACTTTGAAGAAAAATTGCCAAAAGTCCAAAACCTGTTAAAAGACCAGAAAGTGTAGGAACAATCCAATGAATATCAGCTTTATAACCTGACCAACCGAACCAAAAGAGCCCTGCTGCGAAACTTACACCTCCTGCGATCACAGGTGGAAGACGCCATTCTGGAATTGGAATACCGTTGTTTGCTGCAAGTTTTCGATTATATGATGGTTGAGTTGAAGCGACGTAAATACCGGCGATTATCATTCCGATGATCATACCAAAGTATGGAAGACCACCTACACCACCAGTAAAACCATGGATTTGTTGAAAGACGATTGGATAAGCTGTGAGGAAGAGGTAAAGGAGACCGTAGATAAATGCCATGTAGATGGAAATAAGAAGAACGATAGGTTCCGTAGCTAAAAGTCTCAAAGGACGAGAGAAATTCTTAGTAACTAATTCACGGAAATCAATCTCGATTTCTTCTTGTTTAGCGTGAATTCCCCAATTCTTCGTTCTTCTTCTAAGTTCTGCTGCTTTTTCGATCAAGATAACTGGTGGATACGTTTCGGAAAGGAAGAAGAAATCCAAGATGAATGCTGTGAAACCCATTATAGCAGCTAACCATTCAGTCCAACGCCATCCAAGATGAGACTCTACTATGAATCCACCAATAAAAGGGGCGAGAAGTGGACCGGTAAATACAGTCATCGAAAAGACAGTAATAGCAAGTCCTCTCGTTTTATTATCGAACATATCCGAAAAAACTGCAGCAACAACTGCTAAAGGAGCTGCACCAAAAATACCTATTTATCAGATAAATTAGAATGTTCCAAACTCAAGCGAAAAAAGGTATACACACCTCCCCAAAATCTACAAATCAAAATTGTTTGTAAATCCTTTGCAGCGGCAACTGCAACCTGAAAGATAGAAAATCCAAACATAGATAGAACAATCGGTAATCTTCTTCCTTTCAATTCCGATAGTGGTGCCCATAAAATAGGTCCAAAAGCGAATCCTAAAACATAAAACGATAATCCTAATATTCCAACTTCTGTTGAAACATTGTATTGCGCAGCTACAACTCTAGTTGCTGTTGAAAAAATACTCGATGTAAATGCTGATACTAATGTTGTATATCCTAACATTACTGCTGTGAGGATTCTATTGGAAAGTCATTAGCTTCATTCTCATTGAAGTACTAGAAACTACTCACTTCTTCCTCATCGGCCAATTAACCGCATGCAATGGATCATCCGGACCATCAAACTCTACTACGTACTCATCTCGAGCAGGTAATGCAGGCGGATATTCCTTTCCTAATCCCATTAAAGGTAATGGTTTCTCTTTCGTACTGAATATCCTTCCAATCTTACTACTCTTCCTAGAAACACTTCTTCCTACCGTCCCTGAATGTTGCGAACGTGCAGTTTGAATCCGAGATATCACAGTTGGATGACTTTCTAAATCTCGTTGAGTAGGAGCTCGAGAAATTGTGGGACGACGTGAGGAGGCATCGGATGAAGTGGTCGAGATAGAGGATGCGGTTGGGATACGTTCAATTTCGTGGGAGGGATGGCGAGGTACAGGGGAATGAATTGGTGATTCGATGGAAAATTGTTCTGGGGAAGCATCATGCTCAGCGCGCACTACTTCTCGATCTGCCTCATTCATGGCTGTGACTTTGTGGTTGTTCTCAATTGATAGTTGTAGTTGTGGTTATGGTTGTAGTTCTTGAGGTATGAAGAGATAGCTTATCAGACTTTGACTAGTCTAGACCTTAAACAATGATGACCTCAGTGTTTAATTGGCGTGTATATTTCATATGAATGAGTGAAGAAATGAAAAAATAAGAAGACAGAACAAAGGAACAGAAAATATATATTCAATTGGAAAAAAAAATCACTCGGAGAATAAAAATATCTTCACTACCTACCATTGCATAAAACCTGTCGTGAGGTATTATCTAGCTTGGTAATGTGAGAAAAAGAAGGTAGAACCTTCTTAAGCCCCAGCAAAAAGCCTTAACCTTAATCCTTAACCCGAACAAACCTTTTGCCATAACTCCATATTCGGTAAAGTCAGATACCGAAGTTAATTTTACGTTTTATGCCCACGAGGCGCTAGATCCACATAATCCACTATCGGACCATTACCATGGGTATATACGAACGTTTTTGATGGGTCCGTTTAGCTGGGCCTGTCAATGAGTGATGTTTACTGAACAGACAACCTCTAGAATCATTTTTCTCCTCTCCGAATCTATTTCCTATACTAATCACTTGAATTCATGTCATGTTACAAAGTACACTAGCAAAGCCTAGAATACTACATGTCATTGTACGAATATATCTAATTAACAGCATAAATTCCTTACAAATAAAGATTGATGAGGTCTTAGCTTATCCATCAAACCTTACCTACGTACTTTACAATACGCCTATGTATGTTGTGTGACATGAGGTATCCGGACTTATCGCTCTCTCTTTCGCTTTTCTCTGAGATTTCGATAGAGGGATAGGATAATACCTAGTAGTCATACGATGTTTACCCTTCTCACTCTAACTTATCAATTCAGCTCTTACATACCCTTCTCATCACTCCCAGCATCATCATACCACTCTTCTATTGTCTTCCTTCTCTTCCTATCAACCTTCCCATACACCTCCCCTCTTACATATCTCCTCTTACTTTTCACTCCTCTCTCACCTTCAAATCACCGAAACCTTTCCATCCCATCTATCACCATTCATCATCCATAAAAGTAAATCCATAAATCCATAAATCCCAAATACTGTTCCGCTCCGCTCCGATCCGATCCGAATACTTACACACAATATCCAGGCGCAGCTCCAGCCCAGCCCAAATGATCCTCCGCCCAGCCAACCCCAAAACCGCCCAGACGGCAATCGGCATATAAAGTTAAAAAGTTATAAACATACAGTACCTACCTAGAACCTACCTATGAAAAACCAAAAGCCAATCTGGCCGTAATACTAATCATCCCATCTATCCAGCTCCAGCCTACCTACCTACCTAACCTACCGGACCAACCCACTATCCCGATTCCCGGGAGCTTAACTTTCAACACCTAGATATCTAGGTAAAAAATTAAGTTTTAAACTTCCAAACTCTAACCTCTCAAACCTTAATAAAGATAAGAAACTTCAAAGGGTCTACACCTACGTACCTACATACCTAGGTCCTATGATGATGTAAAAATGATATAAGTGGCGCTTATCAAGCCATCTCTACTCCTTTACCCCTCTACTTTATTCCTCTATCCATCACCCACAACACACACAACATATATATATCTACCTCATCTTCTACCACCACCTTCAAATTCCCCCCATCCCTCAATCCCATTCTCATCATCATCCCTCAAAACTCCCCATCCCCAATCCCATCCATCTAGAACTAAATACTCACACCTACCACCACCCAACAACCAAACACCATACCCCTCAACTCGGCTACACCAGGTTATCAACGGCTATCCATACATACATCAGTACAGCTACACCAACACAACCGATGAATCCAGTTATTTAAATTAAATTTAATTCTTTTAATCCTTTTAATCCTTTTAATCCTTTTAATCCTTTTTTTTTCCTTTTCTTTTTTTCCTTTCCTGTTTTTTCTTCGAATTCTTTCTTTGATTATCGATATTTTAGATTTTGAGGTAATTAATTGAAGCGGTGAGAACGAGTAAAGATTTTGATATTGATGTTGATATATACTAGATTCCTTTCCTAGTGAGATGGAATTGAAAGTCCGAGGGGTGGGGAGGGGGAAGGGCAGATAATTCTATACTTTCAAACCATATTAATATCATATCATAACATATCAGATTAGTAAATCAACTATAAGGTTTATATATTTTAATTTCTTCTCATCTCATCTCATCTCTAATTTGTAACTTTGTTCTACAACTACAATACACCTACTATCTTATCTGCCCTGTATTGCCTTGGCACACTCACTTGATATAAAACCTGCATCTTCATCTTCATCCATATCGCTATAATTTATTTCCATTTTTCCCTTTCCAATGCCGTCCCCCACTACACCCGTCCTCAATCATACCGTGTCAATGCATCAACTACTCTTTCTTAACCACCCCTCCTCAAAACACCAATTTCAAAACGCCCATAGAATAGCACACCGTGGAATCTTCCTTATACTGACATAGCTCGCTTTCATTTGCCACGCAAAAAAAACAAGAAAAGCCGTAGTGAAAACACTATAAGAAACGCTTATGTCAAGAACTATGCAACCGGTCCAAAGGAAAATGCCCAATTCCTATTAACGCCTTGCTTGAATATAAACAAACACTGTTTGCGCCTTCCATGAAAAACAAACATGACAAAGTCATGTAAATGTTAGAACTAGAGTCCAACATCCCATTCCCTGCATTGGCCCCTCAAGACATGATACTGAAAAATCCTCAAATACTGTAATCATGGGTTGAAAATGCAATTTCCGTTCGCCATCGTGGTATCGTATTTTATCATAGCTCCATAGCAGGATCAGCTTCTGAGACCTCCTCGATCATTTCATCTGCTTCTGCCACTTCTTCAACCGCAGGATCATCAACACCCTCAAGATCTGCATCGGCTTGCGTCATCCCATTCTGACGCTCCCAAACCTCTCTTCTAATCCGCGCATCTTTTGCAATTCTTTGTCTTTCAACTTCCTCAAAGCCTCCAGATTTCTTCAATTTTCCTTCTTCAACGAATTGGGTCAGCTCCTTTTGAAGCACGTTGCCTCTACGACCTTCAAGTTCCTTTTGACGAAGCTTTTCTGCACGTTCGATAGCTTCAAGGCGATTCTCGTGATTTGGTTGTAAGGCACGAACTTCGTCTAGAACACCTTCTTTTGCCATAGCAGGATCGATTGGATCAATACGGTTAAGCTTAGAAAGACTTCGACCAGTACCAACTTGACTTGGAGATCCATCCTTCAATTGTTCTTTAGTAGCTTGTTCCACAAGTGCAAAGGTTTGTGCTGCCTTCTCCAAATCATCTTGAAGATCTGCTGCAAGATCTTCTTGCATAGTAATCTCTTCACGATCATTACAGACTGTCTCTAATTCCTTCTCCCAAATCTTTGTCCAAATTGGCCTCTCTCGTTTCAAGAAATCTTGCATCCTCTTGAGTTCCATCGTAGCCTGTGAGATATCCTTGGCCACAGTCTCCAATTGCTTAGGAAGAGGTCGTACACCACGTTGTACAACATCCTTTCTTAGATCTTCAACAATATCTTGAAGATCATCAACTTGCGCAACCAATTTATCGGAATCTTCGCTGAGGTTCTTCTTTCCACCATTGACATAAGAACGTCCGGAATCGCCATTGATATCTGGAATAGCAGCTTTAACAGCAACACTCTTGACAGAGCTAGCCTTTGAGCGAATCAAAGCCATGGAACTTTGAATGTCAGATTGAAAGCTAGAATATGTTTGTCGGAGTACCGCAAGATCACGACGAAGGCTCTGAATTTCAGTAAGTTGCGCTTGGCCATTGACTTTCGAGGGGCTAAAGCTATTGCCATTGGTGAGTCGTCCAGTATCAATCATTGAAACTCTTGAAGAGACAGGTGGTGCAGAAGCAATTCGAGCCATTTCTTTTGCAGCATCTTGTTGACGATCCGAGACTCTCTGAATGGTAACTTGCTGATCATCAACTGCTGTTTTGACACTCTCGACCATTTTCTTCAATCCTCCTAAACTATCATCAATGTGTCGCTTGACTTCATCTAGTACCTCCACATTTAATACGAGTACAGAACGATCTTTGATATCATGAAGATCTTCCAGTTCATGACGAACACCAGATACTGGATCCTGTATATATATCTCAGGTAGATCAACCCCATTATTATGAGTGTTCCAGGCGAACTTTTCAATGAAAGCCAATTGCAATCTTGCCATGGATAAATCCTTGTACCCATCAGCAAGGACAAACTTCTTGACCTTGGTTTTGTATTGTAGGAAAATTGTAATTTCCTTGTCCGGTGGAGGTGGTGATCCTTCAGGTGTGAATTGTCTTGCTTGACTACCGTAACTGGGACTTTCTCTTTTGCTAGCAGATCTCCTGTGTACGGGAGCTTGAGGAGGTTCAGTTGCAGCCTTATTTTGATCTTGATCTTGATCATCAAAGTTTGGAAGCACATCAGAAGTTGGCCCATTGAGACTTGAACTTGGTCCATCATAATCTATAAAAGGTTGTCTTGACTTCTCTTCTGAAGTTTTGGGTGTTGGGCTGTCACTTGAGGGTGGTTCGTCTGGCTGCTGAAATGAGGTCTCTTGGCTTTCCTCTGCGATCACACTTGGCTTTCGAACTGGAGATGCATCATTTTGAATTAAACGGGAATTTGTTCGACCAAGACGGTGATCACGATTTTGAACAGCTCTCAAAGATTCTCGAGCATCATTGCGCCCTCTGTTTGGTATTGGCGAATTCTGTGGAACGGGAAGCATTGGAACCCCATTTGGAGATGCACCAACAAGTTTTGAGATTTGGTAAGCGGAATAACGCCTCGAGGCTCTTCTTTCCAAGTCCCCACCTCTTTGTAGAGCTACCAATGCAGCATTTGTCTTCGGTGGCGGAGGTGGTGGTGGAAAATTGTCAACAGTCAAATGATCAGTATCATTTGGACGTGGCATTGGCACAGTGACTTCATCTCCAGGATAAGGTGGGACAACAGGAATGCTTTGCATTGTCGTGCTTGACAGTGTAGATTGGTCTGAAGATACTGAGCCTCGAGATGAATCTCTCGGTGGAGGAGCAGCTCTTCTGTTTGATGATCCTGAGGCTGATGACATTCGTGGAGGGATGGCCGAGTCAGTGGTGGACTGCCCTTTGCTTCCTCGGTCATTTGTCGAACCTGAGTCTCCTTGAAAATTATCTTCCAACCCTTGATTGAGCAGTGTGGTTAATCCGGTGCTGTTACTGGCAATGCTACTGAAGCTTCCATTCCTAGGTATGGCATCTCCATTTTGTGCTCCGCTATCTCTCCCTTGTTTCTGCCGCAGTTTCTGTTGCTTTCGCTTTAAACCGTGAAGAAGAGTGATGATTATATCTCTGATTCGAGGCAAGTATCTTTCCAAGCTCTCGACGCTTGCCTCTTGGCTGAGTGTGGATTCCAGTATATGTCGAAGTAACTCCGGTACATTTCCTAAATCCGAAGTATCAACATTGATTGCAGTAAACGCCCTACAAGCAATGTTGAACTCATATCCCAAGCGCACATAAACATCTGAAACTTGTGCATCGGTCGCTTGATGTCGAGACCATTGTGTAAGGGTTTCGAGGAGTTGCTTTGTGGCGACCAGAAGATGTGTTACACTCCTTTCGATCTGAGATAATGGTGGGGCATGTTGACCACTTTGACTACCACTGCTTGTCGGAGGTTGGCCACCCTATGAGCGAACGATATTAGCACCGGATTCTATTTGAGAATTCATTGTCGCAATTATGAATAAGATATTCCAAGCGGATCGCATCACTCACGTTTTGTCTTCTTCCCGAATGATTGCTTTGAACAGATCTGGTTGAAGCAGTTGAATTCCTCGGCTGAGGACCCAAACTTGGAGATATGGACCTAGCAGATATTGTAGGTGGTGGTCCAGGTGAATCTGATGCCGGAGATCGTCTTTGAACAGGTCGTTGAGGTGCTTGCATTTCTGCGACCGATCTATTTACTGATATCCTGTGGAAAGTTGAAAGGAGGATTTAGCAAAGAGTCAGCGCCCCATGCACAGTGTGTATGTATCTTGGAGTCACCAGTGTCGTTCCGAAATTTCAATGCCAATAAGCGCGCTCTTATGAATGAAGGTGGTGAAGAATTCGCAGCAAATACGTGAATCCTTTTGGTTGCAGTAAAAGTATTGTATCAATTCAGTCCAATCTACACGGCAGGTAAGTGCCTCATGCAAGTGTGCCAGATCACGCTAGTTATTAGCCGAAAAGTTTTAATCAGGTGGTGAAACCTTCTGGCTGGGGAAAGTCTGAGTGGCCCGAGCTCTTGGAGATCAAATGTCAAAGGGTTGAATGGGTTGTCAAGTGGAAATTTGGAGAGAATGTCAATGTAGGCGCCTACCTAGGTGAATGAGATTACCTAATAATAAGTATTGCCGTATCATGGATAAGTTTCTGCCACACAAAGAAGCTTGATGTTAAAGTCCAATGCCCATGTATACATTGCAAACATTTAAATCTAGTTTGGATTTCCATTTTCAGACATCTATAAAACAAGGATTACCCTTGCCATTCCCATTCCTATTTTGTTCATTTTACGAAACATTTTATATTACCAGACCAACCTCTTAATTTTGACAACGATAATGATTACATTTGAAGAGAGTGCCTTTTTCAACACCTATTTTCGCATATATAGTGAGTGAGAGTTTGAAGATATAGATGGGAGAAAGAGTCATATACAATCTCAAAGGGTTGATTGGTTACCCCCCTTTTCATTGGGCGAAACATAGCGAAACAGCCTAAAGGTGACCATCGTCATATCACTTGGTTATTCATGATGAATGCGAAAAGAAGAATTACACCAATAGTACAAGTCGTCCTCCAACCGGGTGATGTTCGAGGTATGTATTCTCTGGCCTTTAGTGGACTTCTTCCTTTACACCAATTATCCATCCTTCAGGTCACTTCTCAATTTCAACAAATAAGAGAGATTCTCGGATTCGAGTCTACCTCTTGAAGCTACTCAAGCACCGGTAGATATATGATGCTAACCAAGGATAATCTAGATTTATACCCACAAGCAAGGCATGAGGTATCAGATGGCACTGCACCTGAGCAACAGTTCGGATATTTTTCATACCGCGCGGCAATGACAGATATTCAACAAACTCAATTCCGTCTAGGTCGCATCCCGAGATCGTGGAGGAATGCAAACCTTTCTTTGATTGGCTAATAACTCGAACCCCAGTGCAAACGAAGATAATACATGAGGCATGTCTCAACATTTTTACGAGAGGTTCGTTGATAGATTGATAAACTCGATTATAACCTAGATATTGATTATGGACATTGGACATTGGACCTTTCAATTCGACACTTCTTTTCCTACCTCCACAATGTCACCCAAAACCACTGTTGTGTGGTTGAGTTCCAAATCATCAAGAATCCGTCCCACTGAATTTGTATGTGAGAGGAGATAAAAACCAAAAAAGTCCGGTCGCACTCAATCATTCCGTGCAGGTGTTCCAACTCATGTAGGGATTCGAAGCTCAGACCCGTGTTACATACATTCTAATATCTATGAAAGCGCTCGGGACATTGAAGAGGAGGATGGGGAACAACCAAAAAGGCTTGGATCGCCCTCGTTAGGAACAGGACCATTTTTACAAAGGAAGCGCCCTCGACTTTATAATAGAAGTGTGAGAATCCCATTGTCAAAGGGCTTGAGTTGGATTCGAATAAGTCATTGTTGGATATCCCATGGACTTAAGATTTCGCAGCTTTGTAGATCATTCCCTCCTTTTCAATACCTCGTTAATTTCTCAACATAGAATGTACATACTATATACCCTTCTTAATACCTCTCTATAGAATCCCTTGAAATAAATATAGAACATACAATATCCATTGTTAACCTCATCGGCTTTTATATGCAAGTAAGCCTGCACACCGAGGAAGATTATTGTACAATCGTTACAGTACATCTCATACCAAGATCAAAGGATATTCGTATATGTGACCGACGCGAGAGGCCCCAATGAACATTTCCTTCCCCTTTGTTGAATCAGATTATTGAATTCACATATTTACATTTATTTTACTTTACTCGGTCTAACCAGAAAGCCTTTATTAGTTTATTCCTCATTACTACTCAATGGGTAGCTAATACTTTGTTTCTTCTCCCTTTCACATTGGAAGAAACAAGCCTCCATCCGATAATCACCCCTCCCAAATTGACACATTTCCCAGAGATCTGATTTCATGTGGCCGTAATATCTACAAGGCGCACAATTAAAATACCATCAAACCCCCATAAACCCCCATTTGGATTAATGCTCCCGTCCATCGACACTAGGATACCGTATCTACCGGATCCCCGAGGTATTAATAGCATGGAAGTAGGAGGAGAAGGCTCAATGATTAATGAAATCTGATGGATTTTTCTATCGTGGTACAGCGAACTACCTTTTTAGCATCAAAGAAATATATCAGTATCTAAAATAACTACTGTATTGTTCTAGCTTCTAGATTATTATTTTGCTCCGATAATAGGTAGGTATCGATCTTAAATACGGTGGTCGACATCTGACAATTTGGAAAGCAAGGCAAGCATTTCAATGGGTTGTCATCATTATCAAAATCAAAGTCATTTATTATAATAATTCACTTGTCACCCATTGTCAACGTCAACTTCTTTTCTGATCTCTATCCAGCCTCCGCCTCTTCCTCCTTCTCCTCCTCTTCCTCCTCTTCCCTTTTCCAATCTATAAAAAAATACTTCTTTTCTCTCTTTTACTACGTGAAATTTCATGGATAATACAAGTCCTTGTTATTGTTAATAAGATCGAGAGAATCCACCAGGTACACACATACAACCACCACCAAACCCGATAGATTAACCACGAGCTACCTATCTTAACAACTTCTTTCTCTCCCTTGATCTATTTTTTAGAGACCCCAATACTTTTTTCCATTTTTCCTCCTCACATTCCAGCGGGGAGTAAGAATAGTAATATCTTCTTCTACTTCTTGTTTTCCTCTTATAATAATTCTTGTGCTTGGACAACCTACAGAAGCTTACCTACCTAGTCCAAAAAGAAATCCGCGCTATTCTTGACAAGCCAAAATACCCCATTCGCTTGACTGCATCATTTACCTACACTCCAACCTACATCCTCCACCTCCGAACCTCTTCAGAAATTCTAATAATTTCCCCTCTTCTCAAGGATCACCCACAACCCAACACACTCATAACTTTCGAAAATTAGCTGATCTGTTACGATATACTGTAATCATTTTCAGCGATTGCGAAAGGGAGAGCAGTGGAGGTCTCTTTTTTTCTTTAAACAATAGCTTTCTATCCGAGGTGAGACAAAATGTCCTGACTGCACTTTACAACAACAACAACAAGAACCCAGCCTTTCTTTTTGACACGATTAAGCTTGGAGCTTTCGCAATCAACTGAACCACCACATCACAATTCAGTCTCTGGCCTGCAACTGTGCATGACTTTGTATTCATGCTAATCACATTCCTTTTAAATAGAAATTTATTCTTGACAAGGGTCGATTCCGATATTGAGACCCCAGATTCATCAAGAATCTCCCAGCCTTGACGGACGTACACATTGGCGCGATTTTAGAGATCAAAGGAAGGGGTGTGTTTGGAGATTTCCGTTTAAGTGGTACGTATTTTGATTTTTCCCCTCCTTGATTCTTCCAACGTTTTTCTTTTCTTTAAATCATTCAATGATTGACCGCATGGTCGATTGAGTAATTGCGCATTCATTGTGCGTTGTGTAACCCAATGCCGAATCAGACTCAACTTGACTTGACCCTCACCTTCAAATTTCATTCACCCGGAATTTTATGCTAACACATTTCTCCCCCAGATATTTTCTCCCAGTAAATCACACACATACAACTATAAAGTTCAATACAGTCGATAATCCATTTGGTTGTCAGTTGTTGAATATGGTACAACAAGGGAAAAAGGGTAACGACCTTCCCAACGGCGGCACAAAGTATAGAGAGCAATCAACAACCATGACCTCGCAAAGAAGAGACATGGGAGATGCTCGAGGAAATGGTATGGGAAAGGCGGATGGCAGATCGCAAAATGGTTCGTCACTCTATATCCAACCAATGACATCACAAAATCTAACCTCTTCAGGCAACTCAAGTTTCTTTCGTACAGATGCTGCGATTTCTGGCAACCGAAACCAAGGAGAGCGTGTATTGCAAAAATGGGTTCCCGATAAGCCCTCTGATACCGATGGCTCCTTGGAAGGAGGTCGAGGAGGAAGAGTTGCTCCTTGGGATCAGTTTGCAGAGAATGAGCGCCGATTCGGCTTGAAGACGGATTATGATGAGAACATTTACACAACTCAGATCAACACAAACCATCCGCATTACGCGCAGAGACTTGCCGAAGCAGATAGAAAGGCTAGAGAAATTGAACGTAGCACAGCCATGAACTCCCATGTTGCAGAGGAACGCATTGCAGATCATATCGGGTCGAATGAGAATGGACTTGACGAAGAAGACAAGTGAGCTTTTTTTTGTTCTTTTATCTTACAAACAATGCTAATACATGGGTAGATACAGTGGTGTTCGCAGACAACAGGATTTCCCACCCCTTACCTCGTCGAAAGGTGCATATCAACCACCTGGAAAGCGTGCTCCTGTTGATCGAACTCCTGCTGAACGTGCTCCTGTCGAACGTCCCCCTGTCGATCGTGCACCCGCAGCTGCCCCAGTTGCTGCACCCGCGGATCGTGGCCTTGTTGATTCGGCTATTATGTTTGCTGGAGCGAAAGCCGACAAACCAGCAGATAAGGTAAAACCAGCTGCAGCTGCGACTGCGAAGTCAGCAAAATCAGACGTGGCAACCCCACCGACTACCACCGAGTCGAGCACCACTCCTACTCCCGAGCTTAAGGTGTCTGCGGCTCCTTCTGCAAGTCGCACAGTCTCCCCACAGGTCAAGACTACTGGTGGACCCAATGCTACAGCAACTGTTGAGGCCGATGTATCTAAGGCTTTCAGGACCTTTGCTGCTAATCAGCGAAACAATATTCAGCAAATTCGCATTAACAAAGCCAAGAATGACAAGCAAATCAAACTCAATGACTTAAAGAGATTTGCGATTGATTTCAAGTTGAACACTCCAGTTCCATCAGATCTTGTTCCTATCATTGCCAAGGATCCTGCAAAGCAAAAAGCAATCCAGGAGAAAGCACAGCGCAATGCTGAAGAAGCAAAGCTGCATCCTGCTGATTCGGTCAAGCCAATTACACCAGGTACGGATGGGAATGCTGCACAACGTTCAGCTACTACAACCACTCCTCATACTACATCACCACCGGCCGCTACACCTACTCGCCAAAATGTTAATCGTGGTCCTTATCCTCAAGGTAGCCACAGTTTTACGCAAAATTCTCGAGGCGATAGACCTGTTCAAGCACAGCAGACCATGCCCCGAAGCGGCACAGCCGGAAATTTGGCCCAACGATTAAGAACTCTCGAACAGAATAGGCCCGCTCAAGTACCATCGAATGTGATGCCAGCTCATGAGGCTAGACTTCCTCCCACGGGTCCCTCGAACGCAGTTGACCCGAACTTTTCCCGTCGCTCAAGTGGTGTAACAAGCGCTCAAGGTGGTCCAAGACTGAACGCCAGCGTCAGCGAATTTCGCCCAAATGCATTCGCAAAAGACTTT
The DNA here is from genome assembly GCF_000146945.2 of Sclerotinia sclerotiorum 1980 UF-70. Lineage (NCBI taxonomy): Eukaryota > Fungi > Ascomycota > Leotiomycetes > Helotiales > Sclerotiniaceae > Sclerotinia > Sclerotinia sclerotiorum. Next base: position 280,316 of record NW_001820821.1, read on the forward strand.
AGTCCGGCTGGTAACCCAAGCAGTGGTTCGAGTCCTCGTTCAATGGCCAATGCTCCAGAGACTCAATCAACAACACCAGTCGCACGTTCTTTGATTCGTCGTAAGCCATTGGCAAAGAGCGCTCGCCCTTCACTCCAAGGCAAATATGATGCAATGGAACTCATTAAGACCCTCAAGCCAGGAGATGGAAAGAACTGGAGCGCAAATGGTGGTTTAAAGCCAGCCTACGATACCCATTTGTTATGGAAGTTGAGTGCTAACGGTGCTCCTACGGAGTCTTACGTCCAAATCTTCGAAAAGGCACCATTCCCGACTACAACACCAGTTGTATCAGAGCCTCACCCACCGCAAGCGGCTCCACAAGTACCACATCAACATCAACTACCATTCCACCTTCAATCTGGTGTGCACAACATTAACGCTAGACAATCCCCACGTCAACCACCAATTAGCATGCATGGAGCTCAAATGGGTCACCCCACACCAACTTTCAGTGGTCCTGATGAAATGCGCATGATGCCATCACACTCTGCACAGTCTTTCTCATCTCCGAGAATGCAGCAACTGCCGATGGCATTCCATTCTCCAATGGGTGCAAATGCTCAATTAGCCTACAATCCACAGATGGTACCTTACCCAGGTGCACCTCAAATGCAACCATTCAGATCCCTTTCTCAAAACCATCAATTCATGCCACAGCAGGGACATATGGGTCAACCAGTTATGATGCCTAACCCTGCAGGTGGGTTTTTGCCTCCACAAGGAATGGCACCTGGTCCACAAATGATGTATCCACCTGGTGCGCAAGGTCAATTCATGCCACCAAATAATGGTCATCCTCCAGCTATGCCAAATGGCGGTTATCCAAGTCCTGGTCGAGGTGCTCCAATGATGATGAACCAAGGTTCCCAACAAGGTCATCCACAACCTATGTACGGTATGAGTCCAGGTCCTCAATACGGCAACGTAGCACCGGTTTTCCCTCAACCAATTCCAAATCAAAGTAAGTTCAATATTCTAGAAAATGTTGCAATGGATTCTAATACAACGATAGTGCCAATGCGAGGTAGTTATGGGGGACCAAACCCATACGTCACAAGCCCTCAGAATCTTCAAGGCGCCCCAAGAAATCAATATAACCCAAATTCATCGGATTACATTAACAAACCAAACTACCGACATGGTCAACACCCACACGGCCCACCAAACAATCAAGTTCCAACTGGTCCTCAAGCTCAAGCTACTGTTGGGGCTGATGAGAGTAAATGAGCAAAGATGCTCTAACTTTCGAAAACATATTCATCACGTCGATGCTTCAGCATCATGCATTTTGATAAAGTGGAGGAGAACAGCATCAAGTCTATGACCTTTTATTGTCGCATCTTTATAGTGATTGCATCAATATAGTTCATCGGACCTTATTTGGATCATTGACATCAATAATCCAGAGATCAAAGCAATTGGATCCATTTCACCAATTTGATCTCAAATCAATGGTGGTTAGTTGGTACAGATTTATTTTTTGCTTAGCTGTCTGATATGGAGGAATTTTATACTGCCGTTGAGATGTATATCTGATATTTGTATCAGAAGATTGGCCCGGAAGGATGGATTCGACTCGACTGCTATCAAGTTTATTGGGGGATGCGCAACCCAACTGTACAGCGGGGTGGAAGGGAGGAAACCATTGCAGGATTGTTTTCTTTAAATAGAAACATTCATCAAGCATTTGGTGAGCTGGCCAGACTAGCAGATGCGATATTCCATCAATTAGAGAGGCTTGATAAAATGTATTCATTAATATGATGGAAGGAATGAACTGACAAAGGCTTTTAGCTGATGGGTAGAAGATGGTCATTTTTCTATTCATCACTTTTATGTATCCTACATAGCTTTAGGTCTATAAGCATGAGAATCGTTCCATCACCATGGTTTGTGTCTTTGGATGTGAATTGATACGATATTCTTGAATATTATTCCCAATGCCATTTTTTAACACCAGTTCCATTCCCTTTGCAAACGCCTGCGCCCATACACATGAGTTCGCTTTTCGCTTTTGATGTCAAAACTCGTGAAAAACTGTAGCGGCGCAATGAACTTCTCACTTCTTAACTTATCCATCACCTCGAACCAGACCCAGAATCAGAATCAGAATCAGAATCAGAATCAATCAGTGCCTCTAACCCAGCCGCTTCCTCACTAGGTAATTGACGTGGGAACCATCCGTACGTGGTGAGGGATATGGATAATTCGCCTACTGTTTTTGAGGGGGGGTAAGGGTGTTAGTTGGGTTTGGGTTTTGGGGTTTGGAGAGGAGGAGTGGGGGAAGGGGAAGAGGAAGGGAAGGGAAGGGAAGGGAAGGGAAGGAAACTTACGAGATCCGGTGCTGATGGTTATGCCTTCGGTTCGGAGGGCTGTGGCTTGAGATTGGGTGCCGGTGGGGTGGGTTCTTTTTTGCGGGTGGGGGAGGGGGTGTTAGTTGGGGGTGTGGGATTTGGGGGGAGGTTGGGGAGTTTGGGAGGTTTGGAGGGGGTGAGGGGTTTGGGGGGTTTGAGGGGGAAGATGTGTATATGTATGGATGGATATGGATGGATGGACATGCGATGGAAGTGGGAGGTGGGAAGTGGGAAGTGGAAGAACGGAGGGGAAAAAGAGAGGGGAAGAAAAGGTATAAGGAGGAGAAAGGAAAGAGGAGATATACCTAGGACTTATCATACCCTTGGAATTTATTACACGGTGCCAGGGCACATTTCCATTGTGGACTTTGATTTGGTGAAGGGGGAGTTAGTGGATGTTTTATTCTTTTATTCCTTTTTTTTTTGGATTTTTGGATTGTTTACCCGGAGAGAAAGCTGGGAGAAGAGGGAGTGTGAAGGGACTGGGGATGAGATGGCATGTTGAGTTATGAGGAGGATGGTTATTGGAAGGTTGTCGCAGGGTTAAGGGGGAGGATGAAAGAAGCTCTTACTTACAAAGCAGCGAAGGATCGGTAGGTAAATGCTTAAGACATATTCCCACCTGACGGGGTCGTTGTGCTATAGAAAGACGATTAGTTTAAATCTTTGAGATAAAAATTGCCTGGAGGTGGATTTTGATGAGATCTAAATTATGAATAGTAGAGATATATAAAAATGGAATAGAACAACGAAGGAAGGAGTATGTAACATACGCGTTCCGATTAATCGTGCGATGTGTCCGTAACTGGTTACTTTTCCGTAGGGAATTTCTTGGACGGCGCTGTAGACTGAGTGGTAGAAGGCTTCGGCTTCGTTGGTGCGGGGCATGGTTGGTGGGTTGAGGGTTGAGGGTTGAAGGAGGGGGTGGATGTTGGATGTTGGAGGTTTTGAGTGAGGGGATGATGGGGTTAGGAGTTGAGCTTGTTAATAAAGATTTCTAGAGAAGTCTACAAAAGAGGAATATTGTATTCTTGATAGTGAGCTATTTGATTTTTTATGAGTTGTTTATTATGATTTCATCTAATAATTAAAGATTTAAAATAAACTGATTTCTTGATTCAATATAGATATTCGGCATAAAGAAGAATAAATATATTAGCCAGCAGCCAAAGGTAGGCAGTATTAAATGCAAGCAGGGCTCACCGGGAGCTCCGATAAGAATTACATGCATGATTTACGATAAGAATGGAGATCTCCCGTAACGTAGAAATCTCTCTACTGTATCTCCCGTGCTTCTAAATTAAGCTTCACCGCATATACCGCCTCACGCGTCAAGCTCCGCAACATCTATAACGTTGACGTATGTAGGTGTTATCAGATACTTCTTCTCTCCTCCTTTGGAGAACCAATATGAAGTCCTCGCAAAATCATCAAATATCTTGATGTCTCATAAGGTTTGTTTTCCGTGTAGTGTTATCAAGTCTGTGATATCCCAGCCACCGGAGATTTTTCTCTGCTGTTGGTAATCCCGTTTCGTTTCGTTTCTTGATTTTCCTAGCCTCCTTTTCTTGCTTGCATTTAGGGAAAGGATTCTTTTCTTAAATCAGCCTGGTACTTGCGCTATCTTCTTTTCGATTTGTCGATCTGAAGACTACGGAATTGTATGCATTTGCATTACAGAATTTGATCGAGCTTTAAAAAGCTTCAAGAGCTTATCCTGGTACTGACATCAACCACCCCACCCCTATCAAACTTCAGATCTGGATAGAGATTCTCGAAATGCGTCTTTCATCGGCTTGCCTAGGTCTTCCATCTTCGATTCTCTTATTACTTATTTCGCAGACGGATTCTGTACAAGCTATTCAAGATAATCGATTCTTGACCCATTGGCCTCGCGATCTTACGGCACATTTCAAAGATTGGGTTTATGGATCCCCGAGTTGGAGACAAGATGAAGAACTTGAGAAGGATGATATATTGACTTCTAAAACTCCGATTGGAACTCTGAAAATGAGTGAAGATGAGGGAGAGAAATTCTTTATGGAATATTGGCAATTTGAGGGAGAGGATACTCAATCAAATTTGGATGAGAAGAATAACTTTTTGAGAAAAAGAGATTTGAAGGAGAAGGCTAGGTTATTTGCAAACTCGTCGATTCCTGTCTCTTTTCGAGCGCCATTTGCCTTACATACGGAAGATCATTCGGGATCTTTGAATTATGAAGATATTCGAGCTCGCAGAAAAGATTCAGCTGCTATATTGGCAATACTGGAAAAGAGAGATTTTAAATGTCCTACGGGAACATCGAATTGTTCATCAATAGGATATCCAAATAGTTGTTGCGCAACGGATGAAACTTGTTTCAAAATCACAGATACTGGATTAGGTCCTGTTGGATGTTGTCCTAGTGGAGGAAATTGTGGAGGAACCATTACGAATTGTGCTTCACCTAACACAGCCTGTGGAGATGATGTTGGAGGAGGTTGTTGCATACCAAATTATGTATGTGCTTCAATTGGTTGTGTTATAAATCCATCACTTGTAGTAGTTGTTACTACAACCAAAACTTTCACCGTTATTTCATCAACTCCAACTATTACTACCCAAACAACTACGATTACTAGTACAAGATCTTCAAGCATATCGAGTACATTCTCCCAAAGTTCGACATCAACAGCTTCTACAACTACAGTCACATCAGCTTCAGGAGTTGTTCCCGTTCGACCTACAGGTGATTCTACAACCACAACGACGACGGTGTCATCAACTATCACTGGAGATACGTGTCCAACAGGATTCTATGCCTGTTCAGCTCATTATCAAGGAGGGTGTTGTAGAACAGGTAGAAATTGTGATACAACATCATGTCCAGCTACGTCATCAACAACAATAATTAGCGATGGGATCACAGTAGCAGTTCCAGTTGGATCGGCAGCAACATTAACATCAGCAACAGGAACTTGTGCAACAGGCTGGAGTACTTGTGCGGCTAGTTTGGGTGGTGATTGTTGTCCTAGTGGTTGGGCTTGTGGAACGGCAAGTTGTGAGATTGTACAGACGCAGGCTAGTGCTACGATTACGGAAGTGCGTCAGAAAGAGATTCCTGGGGTGGGTGAGAGAGTTAGGGGAAGAGGAGGAATGGTGGGGGTTTTTGGGTTGATGATTGGGTGGTTGATTTTATGAGGAAAAAGATGAGGTGGGATTATAGATTTATGACTTATGTCTAATGGCCCATGAGTAATGAATATATGAGAATTCTGGACTCATTTCATGGATGATTGGAGTTATAAGTTTGATTTGCATACTGAAATACATACATTCTGATTGGTAATCAATGAATTCTTAGTATTAGATGAATATAGAATTAGAAAATTATAAGGAAATGAACAAAGAGCATGTATTCATTACCGAGTACAAACACATTCAAAAATTCGGAACAGAAAATTATCTAAATAAAATAGAAATTCCTCTCTTTCTTCATTTTCATATTCTATAAGCCGCCTACCTGTTCTTTAAATACGCACTCACTCGTTAGAGAGACCCTCGTTCACTGGTGACTTTATCGATAGATGATTTCTAGACTGCGGGTACTTAGCTGCTGACTAAAATTGAGCCACGACGCCACAACCGTCAAACATTGTGGATCCACTGGTGCTTCCAAGTTCCAACGCTCGGGTGGGAGGGTTGCATGATTTAAGAAACGTGGGGCGAGATTATTTGGCTTGGCTTGGCTTGGGATTTTTTTGACATTTGATTGAGTGAGGTTGAGGGAAGACGTAGAAACGAACAAATCAACTTAGAAGACTCAGATAATACTACGAAAGAACGAAACGAGTTCAAGAAAGGGAAGCGAATATTTCGAGGACCGACGACTTGTTTTTGTTTTGAAGATCAGAGGTTCTGAGTACGGAGGACTGATTACTTGGGTCTGTGGGGTTTATTCGCGAGGGATTTATTTATTTTTGAGGTTCTACGGTATCTGCGTGGAATTAAGAATAATTACGAGTCTGCGGGAGAGAAGATTTATTTGAATGAGAGGTACGGGGGATAATTCGATACGGTCGTACGATACTATACGATACTGGGGAACGCGAACAATAGACCCTGGGGCGGGAGATTGAGTGTGTCTGTTTGTTCGACCTTTTACTGCTTTACTGCGCTTTTGAGGGGAATGGTAGAGGAATAAGGAAAACGAGGAAGAAGAGCCGATATCTGCGGTTGTCTTACGAGGGGCATATACCCAACCAGCATCACCATTCACACATCTACCTACTTTATCCAGCTATCTACATACAAAAATATCTCTACCTCCACTTTCGCACAATCGATCAAACGCGTCAAATATCCACACACGAAATGGCATCTTCAACTTCCAACTCAGCAGCAGCACGCATGCAAACTCATCTTCAAACAGAACCACAAAATCGCAGCCAAAACCAATTGCAAGGAAGTGTCACTATAACTCAATCACAAACTCATACATCAGCACCAGTTTTACGTTTAAGAGGCGAATCAACTGGAGAAAGTGAAAGTAGTACGAATGGGGAGAGGGGTTTAGGACGCGGAAGAAGAATTCAATGGGCGGAGGATGTGGTAGATAATGAGGGATTAGGGAGGAAAAAGAGTAAAGGTATTTATAGAGTTTCTTTTTTGTACTGATCGGGTGTTGGGGAGTAGAACTTGATGGAATTTGGATGAAGTTCTTTTTTCCTTGGACAGAGAGGGAAGAAACACACAGGAACAAAATAAGCTAACGATAATGAATTAGTATGTTGTATATACCACGCTCCTCGCCCTATCGACGAATCATCAGATGAATCTTCGAGTGATAGTGATGATAGTAGTAGTGATGATGATGGGGGTGCGAAACCTTCGGGAGGTAATGGGGATAAACATGATCATGGGGATGAGTGCGCACATGGACATGCACATGGAAAGGGAAAGGGTAAAGGCAAAGAAAGGAAAAGAAGTCCAAATGCTTATGAGAGGCAGCCGAATTATAAAGGGAAGGATAAAGGGAAAGGTGGTGGATAAATAAAGTTGATGTGAGCTTCTGCGGTGGGGATATATGTGTTTGAATCAGGGGTTTGGGGAAAGTGGAAGTGGAAGAGGAGGGGATGGTTCTGGGCAAGCATACTTTTTTTATGACTTACGACTTTAATTTTTCTTTGATAGAAGATTGGGGTTGGAGTTAGGTTGGGTTGGGATTTGTTGTTTTCATGTATTTGCATGAATGTATACATGCATGCATCTCTAGAACAAGATATGAAATATGAGATATAAATGAATATCTGATGAATGATGAAATGTGCATATATATACTGGCACACAGATGTACATGTAAGACTTATTTACGAATATAATCTTACATTTTTTATCATGAATATCACAAGGTACTTTGACTTGTAGGTAATATAAATTTTATTGATAAAAGTATATACTATCTAGATACCTATCTACAGTAACAACTCAAGGACTACTGGTTAGATAGGAAGTTTTTTGGGATGAAAAGAGAGGAAGTGTGGAGGGGGGGGGTATTTAGTTAGCTGAAGGGTGAAAATTGGGGAGTTTGTATTGTTTCGGTGGGTAGATGGATAGATGGGTAGATAGACAGTATTGTGAATGAGTTTGGGTACTAATTAGGTAGTTTATTTGAGAGAAGGGGAGAGGAGGGGAGAGGAGGGTGAGTGGGGAGAGAATATTAAATGGATATTAAACTGATAGTGTCTTTTATATGATTTTTTTGGAAAAAGATAGAATAAAAGAAGCTTGAGAAGATTATCTATAAATGATGAGGCGAAGGATATTATAGATGAGAATTTAAAAGAGTGTAAAATAGACGAGATTATTTAGAGAGAGGGTAGAAGATGATATTTGAATAACTTGAATAGAATTAGAATCTTGATTATAAGTTTAGAGAATGGAATTATCTAATTATCTAATAGGAAAAGAGATTTCTGAGAATAAGAATAAGAAGAGAGAGACTTTGAGTAATCATATAATTATCGGCTCGATGAGATGAGATTATATTGGTGGATGTGTTTGGTAGTTTTGATGAGGAGAGTGTTACGAGGTTTGCCGTCTAGATCACGTGGAAGTGCTCTAGGCTCTCGAAGTAGGTTTATAACTAGGCGTCAAGCAGGGACTTAAAGTAATGACAATAATGATATGCAATTCGTAACTAATAGTAGAGTATACTAAATGATTGATCTTGAGCACGAAGCTCTATACAAAGGGAATCCATCTTGGTTATATAGATATTCATGCTCCCTTGGATCCTTTTGGATCCTAAGCTCCAAAGGCTCCATTGGATCCTTTTGGATCCTCAAGCTCCAAAAGCTCCAAGTCACGTGCTTTCTGACAGTGCGTGCACATACGATCTTAAGGTGGCCCAGATCACATATTAATTCGATGAAATCTGATCGCTTTTGCACAAGGCCCAAGCTCTCCTAATTAGTCAATTGTTACTATCGTAACAGAGAGGGGAATTAAAGAGGAAGTTAATTAAATTGCTATAAAATTTCTTATAGATTACTCTGGATATTATATATAAGATTGGATATTTGCAGTGGTTTGGATGTTTAGGTTGTGGTTTGGTATAATATAACTAGTGTTAATAAGTGTTTGGGATGAAAACTAAAGGAAGAAATCAAGTAAATTATATCACTAGAAAAACTAAAAATATAAGATCAGGAGTATGAGATTTGAAAAATATTTGTTATTACTATAAATTAATAGTGAGATTAAAGACTTGCTATCAATATTAATTAGACTTCACCTGTAGTATAAAAATTAATTAGTCTACTTTAAATTTAATATTTAGAATAATTAATAAGAGATCGAATTGTAACGATACTGTACCGGAGGCAGCGGCTGCCTGAGGTTTCGTCTGATTGGTAGTTGTGGGTTAAGGCTTTATCACTAGTCTTCACTTGGAAGTGAAGTCGTTACTAGATCAAGTAGAATGTAGGTAAACTAATTGATAACTAAGTTGAGCACGAAGCTCCTAAACTATGAAACTACTCTGACTATATACTGAACAATAAAGGGGGCCCCTAGGAGCTTTCTGGCTCCTCAAGACTCCTTATCACGCGATTTCTGATGGTGCGTGCGCATACGATCTTCAGGTGACCAAGATCACATACTAATTCGATGAAATCTGATCGTGTTTGCACACGGCCTAAGCTCTCCTAATTAATCAGTTTGCTACCATCGTAACACCATCAATCCTAATGGTGAATCGTGACACGAATGTTACGTCCAAAACGATTAGTATGTCACATGACCATAAAACATGTGATGGAACGGTGAGGAACGAACGTTCCTAGGAACAACCAGGAACGCTCGTTCCCAGGAACGACGATTCCTAGTTAACCATAGGCACGAAGGACTATATAATCAAGATGGATTTCTTTTGTATAGAGCTTCGTGCTCAAGATCAATCATTTAGTATACTCTACTATTAGTTACGAATTGCATTATTGTCATTACTTTAAGTCCCTGCTTGACGCCTAGTTATAGACCACCTCGAGAGCCTAGAGCACTTCCACGTGATCTAGACGGCAAACCTCGTAACATCGAACTGTGTAGTGTAATATATATTATCCCTTGAGTATATGAGTAGATGAATTTATAAATATTTATATTATTGTTGTCACACTCAAGAATACTGGGTAAAGTATCTTGTATTAGAAAATACTAAGCTAAGGAGAAAAGAAGAAGGAAAACAAGAGTAGAGATTGATTGATTGATTGTGTTTATCGTCATAGGCCGTAGGCCCACGCGCCTTGGCGCGTGATAACCTTAGCCATCTATTCCAGTTTTGGACAAATGACGCTCAGAGGAGAAGCCTCTGAGTGCACAAGAGTAGAGATTGATTGATTGATTGATTGTGTTTATCGTCATAGGCCGTAGGCCCACGCGCCTTGGCGCGTGATAACCTTAGCCATCTATTCCAGTTTTGGACAAATGACGCTCAGAGGAGAAGCCTCTGAGTGGTTTACTAGCTAGCTAGGGGGAGTATTTATATACAATTTAAAGGGGGCTAGGGCAGGGTTTACATGATTGCCTTCGCAGGGGGGGTTTGGGCCGGTAGGCCTTTTGGGGTTGTAATTGTGGTCATCCTCGTCCACTAGATCACTGGCTCTTGATCTCTCTCCCTTCCCCTCATACTATTAAAACATTGTACTCGAAAACCCTTCATCCCTGATCCCCTTCCCGATACCATCAATCCAATTACTCCTTATATACCAGAACGTACTGTAATCGCCCACCGTCAGGATTGCCTCGTCCTCATTCTGATCATCCTGCCAATAGAAAGCTTATGAAGGAGCACCAATCCTCATATAGCGTAACTATAGCATGCACAGGTAGTGGCTTGTACGGGTGTCCCGATTCCGTAAGTAGCATACCTCCGCTGAATGAGAGCAGAGTAAGTTTCGTCATCAGCTCAGGTCCTTCAACAGTACTCCTCCGGTGTTCCCGTATGGAAGGTATATAAATTGTTGTCGTTTCAGTCGTGTCGATCATGGGAGGTATACAGTATATAACATATACGCGTCAAAGATGTCGAGTTGTACTATATGTTCCAGAGGAGTCTCACTTTTAAGAAGTGAGATGATTTCGTGGCGTATTGTCGTAGATGATGGTGTTGTCCTCTGTTTCGTAATAAAGGTAGTGTTGTAGAGAGCGCATTTCGATAATGCAACTGTCAAAAAACCGCAAACGGGTAAAAACGTCGTGATCGGGCGCCTCTTCCTCTTCCAATTACCACGACTCCATCAAATAACTCAAACTTAGCTCTGCAGACTCTCATAAGAGAGCTGGAGGTTCGTAGGATGCACCGCGTACAGGTGTTGAGTCTTCGCATCCCCACAAGAGTAGAGAGTTTTCCTATGATTAAATACAAACGGGGCATGCCACGTGACCCGGAGGTGTGAGGCGTCACAATTGTCATTATTAATAATATTTATCTACTTCAAGTTTTAAACTTTTAATACTTGATCTATAATCATAATGTCTTTTATTTAAATATATAACATTGAAAAAGAAGTTCTATTGGATTTCTTTACTATAATTACTTTTAGTGATCTACTCTCTTATAAGACTTAATTATTCAAACTCGGAATATTTCATATTAAAATAAAAAACCCAGTCTAATCATTTGAATATCTTTTATTCGAGGCACTCTACTAATAAAAATATAAACTCAGGTATAAGATAGTATAATTAGATGTATTACAACTTGACAAAATGAGAAAAAGAGTAACAAAATTGATAATCAATCAAGCGGGTAAAATTACTCTATAAGATATTGAAAACAGAGCGAAGTATACCAGTAGAATACTATTAATAAAGATCTTAGATGATGCTACTTTGAATTTGAGTTGAGTTAGATGATCACGGGTTAGTTAGAAGACAATTATCACTTATAATACCGGCTACTCTTATTTCTTAAGGTTCATTTTCGTCTGGAAGAGAGGCTGCAGGTTCTTTTACGGAGAGAGTTTGGTAGGAGAGAGGAGAGAGAGAGAGAGTATGATATGAAGTAGAGGAATATGAAAAGTGTAAGGTAGCGGGTTATAGGAGTATTATAGTATGACATGGAGAGTAGAGAATAATGGATAGGGAGTATTAGAAGTAAAGGTATGAAGTAAAGAACAACAGATAGAGAATAAAAAATAGGGAATAGAAAGTAGAGAGTAGGAAAGTAGACAGTGGGAAAGTAGACAGTGGGAAAGTAGACAGTGGGAAAGTAGACAGTAGGAAAGTAGAGAATACCAAAGTAGAAAGTAGGAAACTAAAGAACAAAAAAGTAAAAAGTAGAAAAGCAGCAATTATATATAAAACAATAAATAACACCAAATACTTCCACTCCTTATCAGCTCATTTTATCTAGACTTAAATCGAAACAGTAATAGATATCCTAATCTATTAATAATGGGGTAAATACCGCGAAGTAATGAAAATAGAGGGGCAACCTCTTAATAAGGGGAAGTCCGGAGAAAAACTGAGATAAGAAGATACTTCGGAATTAGGGATCCAAGAAGTGGATTTAGGGTTCTTGATAGTGGGTGGTATGGATGGGGTGGAGAAAAAGGGGAATGGATGGATGGATGTGGCGATATTGATGGTGAGGTGTATTGTGTACGGGATGTAGTTCTGATGGTTCTATTAGTGGTAGGAATGAGATGGGCTGTTGAGATACGGCTATAGTTTAACTCACTCACTACGTACTCACAACATCATGCACGCGATGAAAAAAGTTCTCGTGCAGCAGAAAAAGGCTGCGAGATTTATATACATGAAGCATTATAAGCTCCAAAAAGACTATATACACTATATACATGAAGCATCACAAACTCCGAAAAACTATATACATGAAGCAACACAAGCCCCAAAGAAAAACACTATATACATCTAAAAACATCATCAGAAGATAACTACCGCCATCACCCGCTTTCAATCACCAAAAGAGCATTGTACATAGCTAACTTAAGAAAGGTAGCTAGTATCAACCCACGATTTGTAGTTGCTACCCAAAACACCAGAGATAGTGTAAGGAGTAGAGTACGAGTGGGAGAAGCTTGCACGGGTACCCGAAGCACCGGCACCGGTGTTGGCATGTTCCTCAAAGAGAACATTCTGAGTATTTGGCGAGCTGGTAGACCAAACCGACCATCCGGCACTATTAATAACGTTGCTCATTGAAGTTTCTTGGACAGCGACACGAGCATATTGACTCCATGGACGACCAAGGTAAACGGTGCCGGCACCGGCGCTTGAGGATGCACTAGTGGTGATGGTACATTTGTTGATGACATAGAGAGATGGGTCAGAGGTAGATGGACGTCCATCGGCGGTAATACATCCACCACCAGCTGAAGCAGCAATGGTAGAACCGTCAAACCAAGCGACAGAGTGTTGACCGAAGATCCAGTCGACGGCTCCCTCAATGTAGCATTTAGCGTAAACTTGATTTCCAATTTGAGTCAGGAGAGTATCTTGGTATCCGTAAAGTCCAACACCGTAGTAACCTTGATCGGTGTTGTAGGCGGCCAGAGCAATGGCTTGAGAACCCTTTCCATAGGTGTTCTTAATGTTGATGTTGTAGAAAGCGGTGTTTGCGGACAAGTTAATGACGGTTCCGGTTTCTTCGTCGTTAGCGGCACCGCTCAAGAGAGAAGAACTGTGTTGGATGTTGACGACGTTGCTTCCATAGGAGCTAGTATCCTTGGTGTATCCATATACAGTGAGTTTTCCCTTCAAAGCGGGTATGGTAACTTGTTCCGCGTAAGTACCAGAGTAGAGGAAGATGCTTTGGGCCGAAGTGGTGGTGGTGCTGAGAGCATTAACGGCTTTTTGGAACTATAATGGTTTAGTTAGGATGATTTAATGGATCTCGGTCGAGTTTATTTTCGGCAACGTACAGTAGCATAGGTTCCTCCCTTACCGGCCGTAATGGCACCGGAAGGAGGGCTAGTGCGAGCTGCGGCCAGCACAGCGGCGACGAAAGTACTGAGGGTAAGAAGAACACGCATTGTGGCAACGACACGGACTGGAATGGACGAATGAATGAATTGATGGAAGTCTGTGGGAACAAGTGTCAAAGGCCGATGCAGACTATTTAACCAGTGGACACTGGACATCCCATGCTGCATGCGAAGACTCCTGAGAGAGCTTCGGTAAATGTTCAATATGGAATTCTCCGAATTGGACGCCTAGCCAAGAGCAATATCGAGAATCACCCGATAGTAGAATGCCACCCCGAAAATCACTCGAATACGTCTCGGTCCCTCGGTGTGAAGATGTCAGGACCTATCAACCCCACTCCCGGACACATGTGTTGGGGTTCTTAATGGGGTTGTAATAAGCGTCTTTACAAGGCATCTTGCAATGTATACATTATTGATTCTTCGGCTGAAGCCCATTTTAGATTGATTAGATCCTTTTATCACAATTCTGGGTCCGCGGGTAAAACATGACCATTGACAATCGTCAATCTAGTCAACCCATCACATCGACCCCGTCACATCTAAACAACCAGTAAAAGTATTCTGGAATCTTTTGAACGAAACCATAGACTAGCTATCTCTGATGAGTAAATCATGAGGAGGCGTTTGATTGGTCAAAGTCGCCATCGGCAGCTAGTGGAAATACCCATTTTCGTCGTAGAAGCGAGTTTCAGGTTTTCTTATTTGATATTGCTCAAAAGTGGATGCAGAAAAGGCAATTGTAAAGTGCATCCAGGGTCCTTCGCCACTTCTTTGACGACACATATGTATTTTACATAGGAAGTACAGCAAAAGAGATGACCAGGTAGTTTACACTTTTTCTTTTTTTGGAAACAGACCTCCAGTCACTCAAGTGAAATTCCCTCTTGATATTGGTCGTCTGATCAAGAAAATAAGCAATTCTTCATAACAGCCATAGTTGCGAGTATTTTCAAGGTAGTCCCTTGGGTAAGTTGAGATTAAGTTGAGGCACGGGACGGGTATTTTCGACGCATCTGGACTTTGATAGATGGAAAATAGATGGATGAATCATTGACCTGGAATGGGATATTAGGTTCGCTGATAGAAAACTCCTTGTTCTTCAAATTGAGACATCATCAAACTACCGACAAGAAATTCCAACACACATGGATTGAACAAATTGATGAAGCGTGATTCCGAAAAGGTTCTAGTTCTTCCATATCTTCCAGGAACCATCCACTGTTGAGCCACTCTTGTGAAGTTGTGAGCCACATTTTCACCGATAACTGGGTTGTGAGTCGGAAAATCATGCGACTTATCATGAATCATGATATTCTATGCCGTGGTGGAGTACGAGAACGTACATACGTACATCCAGAGTATTGATTATGGAGTTTTTAATTTGTGATAATATGGGTCATTTGTAAGATCTTACTCATGCCGTCCGCCAGGAACCCGTGCGGCCAGAAAGTAAAGCACTCCCGTCTAATCAAGAGTTAAATGATAGCGGGAAAATGTTTCGAGCGTTTTAAATTGAGGGAATGTAGAAGCCTCAAGGCCATATTGAATGTAGACTGTAGTGATAGATTGTCTTGGAGTGATACGACCAAAACTCTATCGTAATAAAGTGTAATTATAAAAAACATGTCTATTTCATTGGTCAAATTAAAGATTCTAAACATTGACAATTTGATATACTACGACAGCGTAAGCAACTTTCCAGTGTCTGGTACGAAACTCTATGCACATGCCATGAGATTGTAAATTACAACGTGGGTTCTTTAGCGTCGGAGGTTTCATGCCTTTCCAGGAGCACGTACTGTAACAGCTTACAAGTAGCAAGTTGGCAATGCTTAATAAATGCTTATTTAATGCTAATAGGGGTATCGTGGGTATATCCGGGGGCATCATGAAGCAGGCAAATGGATTTAAAATTACTTTGGAGGCGGTAAATGAAGAAATACAGGACCCAGGCACCGACTCATCTTGGCATAGAAGGGAGCTTCCTTCCGTCTGTCGGTAGTTGTAGGGGACGTCTTGGTACAATGCTGCGTCACGCGTATGGATGCGAGCAGAATTAAGGTTGTCATAATGTCATTGTCATTGAATCGAATACCACCCACGGAAGTACTCGTACGCACTTTTAACTTTACACAAATGATTGACAGTGACATCTTATCGAACATGTTGTACTTTACTTTAGCTTTCGGAGTATTGCCATCTCCACACTTCGGAATATTCACATCACCATCGCGATATCTCCCATGCTGTGTTCGTATGGCTCTGCTCAAAGTTCATTGAGCCGTAATTGTTTCCCGTATATTCCTATTTGCCTATACTACTACAGCATATAGCAATTAGTTCTTATAGTTCTTATCACAGAGTACAGAATGTTTTTCTTCCACCAATTGCACTGAAGTGATAGTGAAGAATGACAATGTGACTGATCTACCAGCAGAAAGAAACAATTTCCCGTGATGATAATACCATAATCCATGAACATCTTCAGAATCATTCACATTCCATCCCTTGCACGGAATACCGTATCGTAGGTTATGCAGCGGTTATTAATAGCGATAATGCTTAATGTTTTCACCAGTGGACGTTTCAAATGCAGAGAATAATCCGTCCTCCACCGCTACACACTTTCAGGGGTATTTGTCCCGTAACCACACCAATCACAGTCTTCTCCTTCAAAAGTTCCATCACAATTCTAGTGCATCCGCCTGTTGGTACTCCATAGATAATCTTATCAACCCAAAACACCCTAAAGAACTTTCACCCCATGTATTGGTGACTAAATTCAGGGATTGTGCTCTTTAACCTATTTCATGGAATACCGCGGTACGATACTCCGAAATTACTTCGGTATAACATTTAACGCACTAGGCGAGCTTGCCAAAATTGCTTGCTGTGTTAGTATCTTTTTGCTTCGTTTCATCCTCTAATAAACCTTCCCCCTTTGATATATGTGATATGATCACAAAAGATTTGGTGACATTAGGGTGTGATAAATCATGGTGTGCTAGGTAGTGAGTGGGATTGCTTTCTCCTGGCTAAAGTTTATGATATTGATTCAAGGATTGCTAGAGTCAAAATGCGAACCGTGATTGTAGAAATAAAGCATTAACATGATGAATATTTTGGCTCACCGCGGGTTAAGTTGTTCAGGTTCACCGCTGTCGACATGTGTGGGGACAGAAGCCGACGGTGCGAGGATCAGTTTCTACTGCTAAAGTTTATGCTATTGATTCAAGGGTCGCTATGATCGAAATGAGAACCATGGTTCTAGAATTGCAGCTTCAACACAGCATCAATTACTTTGGCTAATTGCTGGTCAGGTTGCACGGGTTTACCGTTGTCGACCTGTGGAGAGCTGACGGTGCGATTTAACGGTGTCCCACTTTAAATCTTCCCCAAATTTCAATCTCGTCTTGACATATATAAGAAGCTTCCAATACCTTCTTTTCTTTCCTCATCTCATCATCACTTACATTCTTTTCCATACTGTCTAGTACATTCACTCTTTACATTCCTTAAATAACAACTCTACTAGCCAATATGGTTCACATTCTTTCCTCGGCCTTGAGCCTCCTTGCGCTGGGCGCAGCTGTGTCTGCCGCTCCAGCACCAGCACCAACTGCTGCACCAAACGTTGCCGATGCTCTTGCAGCAGTCGAGAAGAGGGCCGGTTCCTGCACCTTCTCCGGATCCAGCGGTGCCGCTGCTGCCATCAAGTCCAAGGCTTCCTGCGCAACCATCGTCATCAGCGCCGTCGCCGTTCCATCCGGAACCACCCTCGACTTGACTGGCCTCAAATCTGGTACCCACGTTGTCTTCGAGGGTACTACCACCTTCGGTTACGAAGAGTGGTCCGGTCCTCTCGTCTCCGTCTCCGGAACTGACATCACTGTTACCGGTGCCTCCGGAAGCGTTCTCGATGGTAACGGAGCCAAGTACTGGGATGGCAAGGGTACCAACGGTGGAAAGACCAAGCCAAAGTTCTTCTACGCTCACTCCTTGAAGGGCAAGTCCTCCATCAACAACGTCAAGATCTTGAACTCCCCAGTCCAAGTTTTCTCCATCAACTCTGCCTCTGGTCTTACTCTCTCTGGTATCACTATCGACAACTCTGCCGGTAACTCCCTCGGACACAACACTGATGCTTTCGATGTTGGATCTTCCACTGATATCACCATCTCCGGCGCCAACGTTCAAAACCAAGATGACTGTCTCGCTATCAACTCCGGTACCGGCATCACCTTCACCGGTGGAACCTGCTCCGGTGGTCACGGTCTCTCCATCGGATCCGTCGGTGGACGTTCCGACAACGTTGTCTCTGATGTTATCATTGAATCCTCCACCATCAAGAACTCCGCCAACGGTGTCCGCATCAAGACTGTTTCCGGTGCCACTGGATCCGTCTCCGGCGTTACCTACAAGGACATCACCCTCTCCGGTATTACCAAGTACGGTGTTGTCATCGAGCAAGATTACGAGAACGGTTCCCCAACTGGAAAGCCAACCTCCGGTGTTCCCATCACTGGTGTCACTCTCTCCAACGTTCACGGTACCGTCTCTTCCTCCGCTACCAACGTTTACGTTCTCTGCGCCAAGTGCTCTGGCTGGACCTGGGATGTTAACGTTACTGGTGGTAAGACCTCCACCAAGTGCGCTGGTCTCCCATCTGGTGTCAAGTGTTAAATACTTTAACACGGCTACTTTCAAGCACTGGATTCCACTAGGAAATCAATTGTAGAGGGGGAATGGGGAGAAAGGGGTTCGAGCCGGCTGCACCCAGTTGTCAATTCTTTGTACATATAGCTTCTCTTGTCACACATAGACTGTTTAAACACTTGTAATCGAATTGATTTGATTACCACCAAACCTTTGTCCATCTAAATAATAATTCTTCGTGACTTCTCTGTGTTCATCTTCACCTTTCAGTTCCTGTCTTTTTTAACCATTATCTTTACTAGAACAGACAGCAACTCAAACTTTCCATGATTTGCATACATAGCTCCTATGGCCCAGATGCCTATTCAGCATTTCGGTCTGTTTATCTTTTATTTCTCACCTCAAACGTTGACTTGTGGCTATCTATCTCCAAAGCTCGGATTTCACTGACATTGATGTGAGAGTTCTTTATCCCATGTATGAAATCCAAACATTTTGCTTATAGATTTTCTAACTTTACCTTTGATTTGCATTTGTTGGTGTTTGGCTAAAAAATGGTATCAGACAATATCTCGTATGTTGTTGAGGTGCATATGATTTTGATGCATCGTCATATCTGTCTCTTTGCGTCACCGTATATGTAATTTCTTTTACATCACCATGCATTCGGGAGCTTCCCTTGTCAAAAACGTGGAATTTGCCGCATCAAAATTTGGTCCTCATCAAAATTTAAGTGGGACCCATCAACAATTAAACGGCGACGACGGCTCTCAGGAAAGTTTACTCTAATTGGACAATTGCGATGAACATTTAAATTGGAAGAAAGGATGGAGTCTAAGGATATGAATTGAGCTGTTAATATCTTACAAAGCAGATAATATTTGGCCACCACTCAAGGGAACGGAGATTCCGGACATAGTGGAACGCATTCGCTTGTCCCCTCATTTTGGATTCTGAGAAGACTTTCAGAGGGAGAACAAAGTGATTCAGTACAAGTTTGGGGTTCAGATGTTAGCTGTGTGAGAGTGAAAAGAAAAAAAAACATCTTAACCCACGCGCATTGTGGTAAAAGGATACGACAAGGCGCAAATATGTTCCGTACAATGATATCAGGGTCAAGGTTTGTGGGAATGCGCCAGTCGATGACAGTGTCTAGAACTATGATTCGAAGCTCGACTCCTGCAAGAACTGCCATTTTGCAGAATCTCCCACACAGACCAATAACAACATCTGCTACTTCTGCGAATTCTCTCCGCACAAAATCTCGTCCTCGAACCACAAACTTTACATTTTCCTCGAATCCTAAACCTTCCTCGGAAACATTATTTCAACGGCTTCACGCAAGGACAAACAGATATTTTCACAATTCAAGGCCGAGGAGGGATGGAGGGGCAAAGGCAGAAAATCTAGGGGACGAAACATCATTATCTGGGAGAATGAAGAAATTGAGTAGGGAATATGGGTGGAGCGTGGTAGGAGTTTATATATTCTTGTCCGCCGCAGATTTTCCCTTTTGCTATTTATTGGTTCGGACTTTAGGAACAGATAGAATTGGTAAGTTAAATGTTTTCTTCGAGTTTGATTTAAGGGGATCTCATTTGAAATTTACCTATTGATGGAAGTTCATTGTGGATTTCCTGACTGCAATCTTTGACTTATAATATTCCAAAATTCGTCTCAAGTCATGAGTTAACAGTATTCAAGGTGAATGGGAGCACATTATTACCTCGAACATCAAGAAAATGATACCCGAATCTATCAAAAATGCCTGGCACGAATGGCGAACCGCCATGAAAAAAGCCGAACATGATATAACTGGCTCAGACAAAATCAACGACGGCGTAGAAATGGCTGGATGGGGCGTCGAGGAAGCCGAAGAGAGAAATAAAAAAGATGCAAGTCTTGGTACACAACTCGCTCTGGCATATGCTATTCATAAATCCTTCATTTTTATTCGAGTGCCATTAACAGCAGCCATTACTCCAAAGGTTGTGAGGACTTTAAGGGGATGGGGTTGGGATATAGGGAAGCGAACTTCGAAGGAGGAGAAGAAAATAAGGGCAGCTCATCATGCTGCTAAACCTGCGAAGCCTGTTGCATCGAGGGTAAAGAAGGTCTTTCAGACTAAAAAGAAGTCTTGATTGTGGGACTTGTTTTGGGCGTGAGGGGTGTATATACAAAAGGATGGTACATAAAAGCTTGGGTCACTGAATTATGAACAGAAAAAGATATTTATGGAAGAGAAAGGAATGGGAGGAAGGATGTTACGATTAGCACGGCATGGTATGGTGAAAAGCATTGAATGGAGTTTTGTTTTATATCACAAGCTACACAACACGCATAGCAACTTTTGGGATTCGAGGGAGTTATACCAAATAGAATACTCCTCTCATGTTTTATTTACTACGAAATGAAAATGTTTTGATTGACGGAAATTCATTAAGATTTGGTTTAGGAGTTTGAAAGTCCCAGCTATGACATGACTCATGAGGAAATGTGTCAACAGTTCACTAAAAAAGCTCAGGCTCACACTCATAGGGAGTCCCCCGACTCCCCGGATTCGGAGAGAAAATAGCATTTAAATTATGCATTTTATGTAGGTATTTTATGCTATAGTATGGGATTTATGAAATGAACTGTTGGGATCTTCTCCATCTTTAACAATCAATGACCGCCATTTCTTATTTCAGTACAAGTGAAGAAATCACCAATTTCCAATTACTGAACCAAACAAGCATTCACTCCGCATTTTACCAAGAAAACATTTCCCTCAAAGCACATTTGTGATAAAAATCGGTGGTCCAATCGGACAACGGAAAAATCTCCACGCTGGCTTTCAGACGGGTGGTTTACCCCGCCATTCCTCACATCGTGGCTCCTCAAGCTAGATTGTCTGCTATTGCACGACAAATAAATCCTATTTCTTCAGATACTTCCAGTCAATTATCTACAACAACAAGAAACTTTACCAATTCTACGAAACACTCGAAATTTCAGGAAACTAATTCCAAAATGTCAAATCAACCTGCTCATCCTACCTTGTTCATTCCAGGCCCTATCGAATTCGATGATGCTGTTTTACAGTCTATGAGCCATTATAGGTGTGTATATTTTGCTATTTTTGATTTTGTACAAACGGCATAGCTTGAGATGGGATAATTTACTGATATTTATCTTTAAATAGTGAGAGTCATGTCGGCGCACCATTTGTAGCCGTATTTGGAGAAACACTCCAAATGCTTCGCAAGCTGTTCCAATCCACTGATCCCTCATCCCAACCCCTCGTTGTCTCTGGTTCCGGTACTCTCGGCTGGGATCTTGTCGCGGCCAATCTTGCGGAGCCTGGTGATGAGGTCTTGGTTCTTCATACGGGCTATTTTGCCGATTCGTTCGCAGATTGTTTTGAAACTTATGGCGTGAAACCTACGCAATTGAAGGCGAAGATTGGTGAGAGACCTCAATTGGATGAGATTGAGAAGGCGTTGAAGGAGAAGAAATATAAATTGATTACGGTTACGCATGTGGATACTTCGACGGGGGTATTGAGTGAGTTGCAGAAATTGAGTGAGCTTGTTCATTGCGTTTCTCCAGATACTTTGGTTATCGTGGATGGTGTTTGTAGTGTGGGATGTGAGGAGATTGAATTCGATAAGTGGGGGTTGGATGCTGTTATTACGGCTAGTCAAAAGGCAATTGGTTGTCCAGCTGGTCTTTCAATTTCCTACTATAGTGGTAGAGCGATTGAGAGTTTCAAGTCTAGGAAGACTCCTCCTGGGTCGTATTTTGCTTCGTTTAAGAATTGGTTGCCGAGTAAGTTTTATCTTGTTCAAGCCCTCACTCTTTGGATAGGAAGAAAGCTAATATTAAAATAGTAATGCAAAACTACGAGGCTAAAAAGCCATCCTATTTTGCCACTCCCTCCCCTCAACTTATTCACGCCTTGCACACCTCACTCACTCAAATTCTCTCTATTCCCCTCTCAGAGCGTTTCGCCCAGCACAAAGCTGTCTCTCAAAAGATCAAACAAGCAGTAGCGGATCTAGGCCTCAAGCAATTGGCATCTAACCCTGCAGATCAAGCAAGTGGTATGACAGCTATTTATCTTCCGGAAAATGTTAAGGCTGCGGATTTATTACCTAGTTTGGGGAAGAAGGGAGTTATTTTTGCGGGAGGACTGCATAAGGAAATTGCGGCCAAGTATATTAGGGTGGGTCATATGGGGGTTAGTGTTATGGATGAGGGGAGGGGCGATATAGAAAAGGCGATTGAGGCTTTGGGGGTGGGGTTGAAGGAGGCTGGGTATCAAAAGGCTTAGGTTTGGGGTTAGAGATTTGTAGATGGGAGAGGGAGGGGGAGGGGAGATAGATACATAGATGATTGAGGTTGGTGTGATGGATTCTAGGTAAAATGGTTGGTGTGACTAGAGATATAAAAAACGGGGAAAAAGGGAAATTTTGGAATGCATATATTTTGGAGAAGAAAAATCTTATAACAAAATCAAAATTTAAGATTTCTTTATAATGTCGATGAGTGGGTGTAAATACCCCATAATAGGTAGCTACCTAGGTAGGTAGGTATGTTCACAGTAAGATTTTGATATCTTATATTTCTAGGAGATTTGAAAGATTTGAAAGATTTGAAAGATTTGAGGTTTTGAGGGTTGGAGTTAGAGTTGAT
>NW_001820821.1:304243-306237 GCF_000146945.2 Sclerotinia sclerotiorum 1980 UF-70
GAGAGAGGGAGATTTTGGAGGGGAATAGGGGGAGGAGGTTAGGTATTATCTATATGTGTTTGATTAGTTTACTTTCTAGCTTGATGCAGGTTATTAATTAATTATTAGCAGGGTACCTTGTGAGTTGCTTGTATGTATTGATATCAGGTTTTATTTCTAGAAGTGAAAAATGTTGTTGGCATTCGCGATTGGATTCATGAGCAGGTAGCACATATATATGTGTATGTATGAGGTGTGTAGTCCATCGCGCTGATCGCGGATCGCATTTCGTTGAGAAATTCATTAGATATTTATATCTATCTACTTTTTGGACAATATGTATGTTTCTTGCTGTAAATTCATATAGCAAAGCAATCGAATTGTGGCAGATACTTCGCATGCCTTTAACTCAACTTATTCAACGAGATGCTACTATATAAGTTTGACTGTTTCAAATTGAAGAATAAGGCCTGTACATGCTCAGTTATTCCGAGAACATTCATACTTAATTATCGTTTGTACACCTATATTGCATTTTTGCAGTGTCTTGTTCTTTCAAACACACCTCTATATCTCTTAGGGATTGAGTGGCGTTTTCATCTACTCTTCCCCTACACTCCCACTCCGTCACTTTATTTGTCGAGGAGGTAGTTGTGGAGAATCAGAGATAATTTAATTGTCTCTGACATGTTGCCGCAGTACTGAAATGGGCCTTCGTGGATGAATATCGAATAGTTGATGGGGAAAAAAGGAATGAAGATGAATGCAAAGGACATTAGGAAAATCTCGGTAGGAACTTATTTTTTTTGGTAGAGGCATATCGCCTTGTCTCTACATCGCTGAAGTAGAAGAAGTTATTCTACATTTGAAGTTAATGGTTGACATGTGTGCATGTCCTCTGGAGATGTCGTTGTGTCCCTATTCGGTGCATTTGTTGTCATCATCATGGGGAATATATTGATCCAGTCTTGTAGGATTTCCCTCATGTTGAAGAGATTTCACGATTGTCCTAATGTATACACTGTTCGTATTTGATATTTCCGTTTGCGTCGAATGACGTTCATACCTTATACAACCTGTGTTCGTGGCAACCTCGAACATTCCGTAACATCCCATACTGATTGCGATTATGACAACAATAGATTTGAAGCTGCCATCTTGGTTTCTGCATTTTCAAAATCAATCTGCGTTATACCAACTTCTCATCCTTTTCTACCTACACGAAATTGCTTTGGTTTCCAAATGGCGTTCCTCTCGAGGCCAACTCTCAATGCAATGTTATTGCCACTTGTCCCTAGTACTCGACAACCAAAGTATTTACCTCTAGGACCGCCACATAGAGCCTGAAGCAACTAGAAAAAAGCTCCCATTCTATTGCGAGAATAATGTTCTCCTCAAAAGCTTATTGCACGATAAACTTCACAAACCAGTGATACAAACACGAAATCATTGGTTCGGAACTTGGATACAATGCGGAAAATTGTATTGAAGTCTCGGCTCGCCATAAGGTCCTGCATTCAATAACTTCTTAGGCAGGAATTTGATATATTGGAATAAAAGTGTGTGAATGGGTTGGATGTGAGATTAGATATTTACTAATACCTGGACATCATATCTTCTCCATGATATTTGGTTGTACGCTTACGTTTAATCACTTGATTTTGTTTCAAGGCCCCATGAACTTTATGAATAGATGTGAGTGAAGTATGTGAAGCATATGGAATATGTAAAGTATATGAAGTATATGATGTAAAGTGCAAGGTGAAATACCAATACAAGAAATTCGAGGGGTATCCTGAGTATACGTATGCAATCTCCCATTCATCATCCGCGCAAGAGAATCGATGGGCATGTTGATATGCATTTTTTGAGGTACAGTACCAGCAAAGGGAAGGGAGGGGCAGACTGAGGACACAAGGACAGTTACTTCATTCATCGACGACACGGAGAGTATAGGGGCATATGGAACATATGCAGTGTACTCGTTCATGACTCTACCATGGCGTGTTTGTCCA
>NW_001820821.1:306856-328727 GCF_000146945.2 Sclerotinia sclerotiorum 1980 UF-70
AATCAGGTACGACTTCTTTATGCGCCAAAAATCTTCTCTCCTTCAATATCGCTTTCGATACTGATATGAAGTATAGTTCAAGGAGGATCCGGATGCGTGGTTATTAGTAGATAAGATATTACAAGAGTCTACATATCCGCAAGCCAAATGTTGGTCAACGTCCTCCAGTACTTTACATACTTTTCGCTGACAAATTATAAGATTTGGGTTTGCAAGTGCTAGATCATGTTATCATGACAAGGTGGAAGGTTCTGCCTAGAGAGCAGTGTCAAGGTACATACAAGATGTGTTCATTCCCTGGGAAGATTGTTATACTGATCTGTTTCAGGTATTCGAAATTTTGTCGTTGGTTTCATTATACAATGTTCCGGATCAGAAGAATCTCTCAGGTCCCAGAGAGTCCTTTTAAACAAATTGAACCTTGTCCTCGTTTCTATCCTAAAGCAAGAATGGCCTCATAACTGGCCTACTTTTATCAACGAGATCATATCCTCCTGCCATACCAGTTTGTCGATATGCGAGAATAACATGTCGATTTTGAGATTATTATCGGAGGAGGTCTTTGACTACTCGGCGGACCAAATGACCTCTGCCAAGACGAAGAACTTGAAGACGACAATGTGTGCAGAATTTTCATCTATCTTTCAACTTTGCAACGAAGTCCTGAATAGCGCCACCCAAGCAAGTTTGATCAAGGCTACTCTCGAGACGCTTCTTCGATTCTTCAACTGGATTCCTCTTGGCTATATTTTCGAGACGACCGTTATTGATACTCTCAGGGAAAGATTTTTGGAGACGCCCGAATTCAGAAATGTCACATTGAAATGTTTGACAGAGATTGGTGGACTCCAGACCGGCACCGGGAACAACTATGACGAGAAGTTGGTTCAAATGTTTACCGAAGTTTTGACCACAATTTCCAAGATCATCCCCTTAACTCTCGACCTCAAGAGCACATATAATTCAAGTAATTCCAAGGACCAAGAATTTATCCAGAACCTGGCCCTTTTCTTGTGCAACTTCTTTTCCTCCCACTTGACTGTAAGCGTACTCTTCCGCTTCTCTTTCTAGATGAATTCTAACTTTCTCAATAGCTCATAGAGAATCTACCGAACCGCGATTTCCTCACCCATGGTCATTTTTACCTTATTCGAATTTCCCAAATCGAAGACCGAGAAATCTTCAAGATTTGTTTAGAATACTGGACTAGACTTGTTCAAGAGTTGTACGATGAACAACAATCACTACCAATTGGTGACGTTAACCCACTTGTTGGAATGGGTGTGGGAGGTATTTCAAATCCTGGCGCGCCAAATCCAAGTTTACTCGCGAACTACCCTCTCCGGAAACACAAGTACAATGAAGTGCTTTCAAACTTGCGAGTCGTCATGATTGAGAAAATGGTCAGACCCGAGGAGGTATTGATTGTTGAGAACGATGAGGGTGAAATTGTTCGTGAATTTGTCAAGGAGAGCGACACAATTCAACTGTACAAGACAACCAGAGAGTGCTTGGTTTACCTCACCCATTTGGATGTAGTCGACACTGAAAACATCATGACAGAAAAGTTATCTCGACAAGTTGATGGCAGCGAATGGTCTTGGGCAAATTGCAATACTTTGTGCTGGGCTATTGGATCTATCTCCCTTGCCATGAACGAAGAAACTGAGAAACGTTTCTTGGTAACCGTCATCAAGGATTTACTCGGCTTAACTGAAATGAAACGAGGAAAAGACAACAAAGCCGTGGTTGCTAGTAACATCATGTATATCGTTGGTCAATATCCACGATTTTTGAAGGCTCACTGGAAATTCTTGAAGACGGTCGTTAACAAGTTATTTGAATTCATGCACGAATCCCACGAAGGTGTTCAAGACATGGCTTGTGACACGTTCATCAAGATCGCTAGGCAGTGCAAGCGTCACTTTGTTGCTTTACAACCTGGTGAATCGGAACCATTCATTGAGGAAATTGTAAGAACCATGCGAAAGATCACTTGTGATCTATCCCCACAGCAAGTACACACTTTCTACGAGGCGTGCGGTTATATGATCGCAGCTCAACCACAGAAGAATTCTCAAGAACGACTAATTGGCGAATTGATGTCATATCCGAACGCCGCTTGGGATGCCATTATCGCTCAAGCAAATACTAATCCACAAATACTTCAAGATGCTGATACCATCAAGGTCATCGGTAATGTTATGAAAACTAACGTTTCTGCTTGCTCCTCAATTGGAAGCTATTTCTACCCTCAAATTGGGCGCATTTACCTTGACATGTTGTCTATGTACAAGGCAACAAGCACAATGATTTCTGAAGCAGTTGCAAATGAGGGTAAGTAGTTCCCTTATGCCTTTTACATTCCGCGTTAGTAATCTGTAATAGGCGAAATTGCCACCAAAATGCCTAGGGTCCGAGGTTTGAGAACTATCAAGAAGGAAATTCTCAAGCTCATCGAAACTTTTGTTGAGAAGTCTGATGATCTTGAGATGGTACGAAATAATATCGTTCCAGCTCTTCTTGAAGCAGTCCTTGTCGATTATAACCGCAATGTGCCAGGTGCTCGTGACGCCGAAGTTCTCAAGGTCATGTCTGTTATTATAACCAAGCTTTCTGTACGTTGGACCCCATATCGCTCGAAATATTCAGTGGTGCATACCCTTTCTTTCTTTAATCTCCTTGTTCTGGAGATATATCCTGCATTTACTAACATCCAACACAGGGCCTCATGGAAGATCAAGTGCCAAACATCATGTCAAATGTTTTTGAATGCACTTTGGAAATGATCAACAAGGATTTCTCAGAATTCCCCGAACATCGTGTCGAGTTTTTCAGCCTACTCCGCGCAATCAATCTCCATTGCTTCCCTGCACTCCTCAAGCTTGATAACAGACAATTCAAGTTCGTCATTGATTCTTGCATGTGGGCTAGCAAGCATGACAACAGAGAGGTCGAACATGCTGGCCTTAATATGTGTTTGGAGTTGATCACTAACATCGCGGAAACGGATCCTGCAACTTCTAGCGCCTTCTTCCAACAATTTTTCGTTCCAATTCTCCAGGATGTTTTCTTTGTACTCACCGATACTGATCACAAAGCTGGGTTCAAGTCGCAAGCAACTTTGTTGGCAAGGATGTTTTACTTTGTCTACCCAGCTGATGGTACTGTACCAAAGATTCAAATGCCAATCTTTGCTCAGGATCAAGCTCCACCAGGAGCAAGTAACAAAGATTTCCTCACAAACTTTGTGGCTACTCTATTGCAGAATGCATTCCCTAATCTTCAAGCGTAAGTCAATACCCTCTACCCTCTCCCCTTTCAACTTACGTTGCTAAACCATTTTAGACCTCAGATTCAAGCCTTCGTCGAGGGTCTTTTCACTCTCAACCATTCTCTCGATCGGTTCAAACTTAACTTGAGAGACTTCTTGATCTCATTGAAGGAGTTCGCTGGAGACAACACGGAGCTTTATGCCGATGAGAAGGAAACAGCCGAAAGAGACGCCAAGGCCGCAGAACGTGAACGTCTATCCAAGGTTGGAGGACTCATCAAGCCTGCCGAACTTGATGATGAAGATGAGTTGTGACTTGATGAGGAGCTACGGATCGACCACGCACGACCAAAAAGCCCATCCTCAGAACAAGGACGCCGAATCATCTATAATGCCAATAAACTTGATGGTTGGGACGTTTACGATCTTTGAACAACTTTCCATATACATCTAGCAGGACAAACTACTGTCCGATCTGGATAATGATATTTTTCCTTACTTTTCGCTCAATGATATCACATACTCAGGAGCGATTTCGCTACCTAAGTGGAGTTACTTCGAAGGATCAGAATGATATTGTTTTCTGAAAAGTTATTTTTCTGTTTAGATTCAATTCTCCGATGAACATCGTGAGGCGATACACAATAGGCATTTGCGAAGCAATTTTTCATTTTCTCGATACCTCTGAATTTATGAGACACACTGTGCATGTGTCAGTGGTGGGGGAAGTTTGAGCAATTTAAGGAATTGGACGAATCGAAATGAGATTCAGACATATGACAAAAATGCAGGAGCATTTTCAGATTCAGATATCACAATGAATATGGTATTAAGGAATCATGAAACATTGCAACGTGACACTCTTTTTTCAACCAGGTATCTTGGTAAGTATTCCTGGTATTGAAATGTACTGTGAAGGTTCTCCGATTCAATTAGTCAGATTGATCGATTGATCGATTGACCAATGAAGGCTCACAATAGTACACGTGCATCTATTATTAGTAACAATCACAGTTACCTTCCCTTCTTGCATTTTCTCCGTCAGCCCCAAATCCTTCACGACAACGGTTGTACCTGGGTTAAGGAAACTAGAAAGCTTCCGCGTCTTTAACTTCAGGTAGATTGCATCACTTATTGGTTTATATTCTTTGCTAATATGGTCTCTGACTATGGGTAAATGCATTTAATATAGTTAAGTCTATACTAACTAGTACACATTGCCTTGAGCAAGGAAGTATATGTCTGCTATATTACCCCTCCATCTGTACAATATTTCTCATGTACTTTTCATTTTTCTGTTTCATATCATTTACATTGTTTCCAGTCATTAGTGATGTCTTCAGGAAAATTTATCACAGTAGTCTGTTTCTTCGGTCTTGCGATCGCTCAAAGTAGTACATATGTCAATCAAACGACGTGTAATGGCAACACATACACGTATCAGGAGTTGGGGGGTTATGGATTCATTCCTGGAACTACCCGTGATAAGTTTGGGGATACGATTGGAGGGATTGGAAGCTCTATTGCAATGGATAGCAAGACGTGGACTAAGTTAAGCAACGGAAGTTATGCGGGAGTGCTGTGGACGTTGCCAGATAGAGGATGGTTGGTAGTTTCTATTAGACTTCAGAAAGAAATCAAATAGTGAGTACTGATGCGCAAATAGGAATACGGAGGGTACACTCAATTACCAAGCTCGAGTGCATAAATTCGATATTCTTTTTACTCCTATGCCCGGTGCAACGGTAGCTAATCCATCGAGAAACAATTTGGTGTTTGAGTATATTGACACTGTACTTTTCTATGGACCTGATGGTACACCCACAACGGGGCTGGATGCTGATGGATTGGGGCATTTAAGTTATGATGGCTTTCCAGACTTACCTGTTGCGACATATACAGGTGATGGTTTTGGGAATGATGGTACTGGCGGGAGGAGAATACCGGTCGATTCAGAGGGTCTAGCTCTTGATGGCTCGGGCGGCTTCTGGGTCAGTGATGAATATGTATGTATTTGGCCTCTCTAATATTATTATTGGTCTAACCATCCCCTAGGGTCCCTATATCTACCACTTTAACTCCTCTGGCACAATGATCTCCGCCATCCGACCACCAGATGCCTTCATACCCATGCGTAACGGTAGCGAATCTTTCTCTGCCGACTCCCCATACTTTTACTCCGATCAAGCCTCTGGCGACGACGTATCGCCAGCTGATAATCCTACCGGTAGAGGTAACAACCATGGATTTGAGGGGCTGAGCATATCTGCCGATGGAAAAACTCTCTATACTCTCCTCCAAGCAGCGAACAACCAAGAAGGCGGCTTGAAAAAACAGAACGAGCGCTATACACGCTTTCTCTCATACGATATCTCGGATCCAAACAACCCTGTGTATCTGAGCGAGTACGTAGTCCCTCTTCCTCTTTGGACCGATCCAACAGCTAGCAAAAGTAAAAATCCGAAAGTTGCCGCGCAGTCTGAGATTCATGCTTTACCCAATGGACAATTCTTAGTTCTAGCAAGAGATTCCAACGCGGGAAATGGACAGAGTAATACACTTAGTATTTATAGACAGATTGATGTTTTTGATATCTCTAGTGCGACAAATATCAAGGGGGCAAAGTATGACTGTGCGACTTGTTCAGTCGCTAGCACGACGGGAGTGCTGGTTAATGGAATTGTGACGGCAGAGTATTGTGGGTGGTTGGATTTTAACGATAATAACGAGCTAGGTAGGTTTGGGGTACATAATGGAGGGAAGACGGATAAAGGACTGTTGAATGAGAAGTGGGAGAGTATTGCTGTAGTACCTGTTGATGGTGTTGATGGAGCAGATGGCGAATGGGTAAGTCTCCGTCTCGTAGATGGATATGAGAGAATAAAATCTAATATTGTGAATATTAGTATGTTTTCAGCTTGAGCGATAACGATTTCATTACGCAAAGTGGGTATTTGGAAGGAGGAAAGTTTGCTTATAGTGATGAGAGTGGATATAATCTCGATAGTCAGGCTTTGGTTTTTAAGGTTCAGATCCCGACGCGTGTAATAAGTTGAGGAGAGGGATGTGGATTGAAAGGGAACTAGGTGGTTGAATCGGGGGGAAGGGAGAAGAGGTATGAGGTGTGCGATGGTGAAAGGGTGAGTTTGAAGAAAATCCTTACTTTTTAAACTAGATTTGTTAATTTATACTGGATCTTGACAGGTTATTAATGGAGAGTGTAGCTTTAAGCGGAATTATTTAGGTAAAAGCAACAACTTTTTATTGAACTTGGTAAGAGATGGACTAAATTACATGTAGGGAGCCAACCTCCGTCGTTATTGGAGTTTTCCTTCCTATGATGTGATTCAGACTGATACTTTTAATGCGCATGCTTTTTTTTTTTCACCTTTTCTTTCATCATCTGGTCCTGTTGTATCGTCCCCTCCCTGTATCTTTCCTCCTCGCTTGTATGTTCGTGGAATTCCCTTTCCTGCTCCAGTTCTTTCACTTTCTCAGCTTCTAGATTCCTTTACCATTCCTATCTTCTCATCCAATGACGTCCAGATTGTTTTTCTAGATAATATTCGCCACTTCATCCATACCTTGCATTTTCACCACTATATGATGCACGTTTGTGACCGGATGTTCGCTTACGGCGGTCCCCCCAAGGGGGACAGTTAGTGTCTATGGCCATGCCTTCTGATGACGCTCCAAATTCGCTAGATTGTTTCCTTTGAGCAGCAGGAGGATTTTAAGGCCCCTGAACAGCATGCGTTTTATGAGCTGGACAGTTCCAAAAATCCTGAAATTGGGGAATGTACTCATTACTCTTGTGCGGGTGTAACTCTGGCTGCCCCTTTCTTCCGCAAAGCCCTTGTGCGAGACCATAAGAACAAATTAGTAAGGTAGGCCGACAATCTGTGCAGTAGAACTGCTCGGTAATTTCTCGATTATCACATTTCTGGTGTACAAAAGCCCCAGATGGAAGCCTAACCATTGGCTTGGGTGTCGGTCTTACATATGTATATGAACCGTCATAATTTTTCACAGGCTGTTGATAATCCATTAAAAGTGTCTGGAAAGACATTGGGTGTTGGCTGTCAAGAGCATCGTGAGTTACACAACGTCGTCTTCCTGCAGCGATAGCGTTGCATTCGCGCTGGGTACCACTGCCATCCGATACTTGGGTATGAAGGATCAACAACTGGTACTTTATATGAACAGCGAACTGACACTTTATCCATCGATTCCGTGTAATCATACTGGACGGGCTTGGATGAACCGAAACTCCCGGAGCCGGAACCTGAGCCTCGCCGATTTCCAGCATAATGATCTTCTGAATAGAATGGAGTTGTATCCAATGCCATATCCTCTGGCTCTCCATACATCTGGGTAGTAACGCCTGCAGTGTCAGGAAGCCAGCTGCTTTGGCCTCCTTGTGTCGGAGCTGGGGCTCGGTCAACCGCCTTGCCTTTTTCGTGACTAGAATGTGCACCATAAGCTGTACCTGGGTCGCGGTTTGCCGCATATGTAGTGTCAACAGGCATACTGTAAGCCTGACTTTTATAGGCCGGCTCGGCAGAGTAGGTCGTATCGTAGCCCGCATTGTAGCCCGTACTGGACGTTAAGTCGGAGGCGGCTGGCTGGGTTTGACTGCTGGTATAGGATTGAACTGTGGAATAGTCCTGGCTGAAGGCGCTGGACTGGGTAGGCTGGTATGGGGTGGCATCGTAGTTTTGACTGGAGGTGTCGGTGTAAACGGTGGGGTAGTTTGGACTTGAGAGGGATCGAGTGTATTCAGATTGCGCGGGTGTAACGGGTAAGTTTTGAGGATCGGCCCATTTTAAGATCCATCTCTTATTGACCTCATCCCCATACCCTCATGTATTCTCGGCCAGTTGATGGGTCGATTTGTACCTTGGGCCACTTATGATCAGCCATACTGTCGATATTGAGGAGGTAGAACCTAAGCTGATTCTAGCGTGTACTATGCGAAGAACCTCTATCGTTTAGCTACTATACCAATGCATTCTGGGAAACAGTACTTACCGAAGCTTGTCTTCGATGAAAAACAATGTAGACTGCGAATAAACGAGCTTGACCGAAGTTGAAAAGAGCACTAAATCACCGGCGAAACGATGAGGAGCTTCAAGCGACAGAAGAATTCTTAGTTTAGGGTTGAGTAGTATGGAGTTAGCTCTATTTTGTGTGGAGCTTGTGTAGGGAGAACTAGGTGTTGATTTGTACGGAGCTGGTGCAGTGTACTTGAGAAGTATGGTAGATGTATCGGAATCGTAGATGAGGTTGAGAAAAAAAGAGACACTAAAGGGGGGGACTGGACCATTTATGCAAAAATAGACACTGGAAACGGACACTGAGGGACAAATATTCGAGTAAAAAATCACCTCGAAACGATGAATATTCATAAAGATATTAGCTATTCTGTGTCATTACAGGCATCTCAGCATCATTTCGTTGATTTTTCGAGTCAAAAGCATCTGAAAATGATGTAGATTCATATATTTACCACTATGTCCGCGTCATTTAAGACTTTTCTGTGTCATTCCTTGTACTTTCGAGTCAAAATATCCTCAAAATGGAGTACATTCATGACCCAAATTATCAAATGTGCGTCATCTGGGGACTTAAACAATCATTCTATTGACTTTTAGAGTCAAAACCACCTCAAAAAGACTATGCAATCACATACATCATTAAATACAGATTGATTCACAGACAGCTCTAGGCCCGGTCATTGCATTTTTCGAGTCATTAGGAACTTCCAGTCACTAAACTATCTATTTTCGGGATTTTGATGACATTGCTATACTGTATGACACCCGAATAGTGGTGATTTGGGCATGATTCATGAAAAATGAATCAAAAATACGCTGGAGGATCCTGCAATGAGATTTTCAGTCATAGAAACGTATAATTTTAGGCTGTGGTATTTCCAGGAGATGCTGAATGATGGGCAATAATGAAAATACGGGCATATTTTAGCTTATATTAATCAAAAAACACATTGAACGGCCATGGAAAGTGGCTTTTAGTGAATAGGCCTGGGAGTATAGGCCTCGAAGACCCGGTGGTATGCCGGGTGATATTGAATGGTAGTGGTTTAAGTATGGATAAGTGTAAATTAGTTAGGAAATCCTGTAAAATATTCTACATCAGTGTCGTTTTGTATTAGTAAGTACTAAGGTAGGGGTGATTAACACTTCCAGATCCCCAAGAGACCGTGAAAGCCCTGGATAACCCTGATCAATCAGATGATATGAAATGTTCATGAAAACCTCCCAAAATCTCATATGACTCTTAAAAATGATATGAAACATAACGATGCACTTAAAAGATGCCTTATTTCTACTCGAATATATAGTAAATCGAGTCAAATCAGAGCTATAACTATGAATCGGCCTGTGTTGAAGATATATATTTATGGTCTAACCTTAAAATCGTATTAGATGATTATCGAGTGTTTAAATTATCAGTTTGGTGAAGATTAATCCTAACGTTTCATGGTGTCGGATTTCAGTGTTAAGTTGTGATGTAGATATTGGACAGTATACTCCGGCGTGTCTAGATGAGATATCTCATTTAACGACTCTATCCGAAAGTGAATATACAGAATCGCACTTTTGAATGTGCCATAGTTGATAAGGTGTTGAGATCGTTCCGTTCTAGATCTTGAGTTCAATCTTCGTACTGCTAGATCCAACAAAAGACTAGTAGTGCAGCAAGAAACTTGTATCTTTGAAGCTTTGTGTTTCGAACCTCGAACTATCGTCCTTTAGCCTTACCACCTATATCACCTCGCATTCCTAGAAATTTAAAATGTTACGATGTTAAAGCCCAACGAAGTAAAGAACAATACATTTATTTTCCTTTATAGCCTGTTGCTTTTATTATTTTTCTTTCATACGAAATTCATTATCCAGTCTCCCGATTGATGGAATAGCAACGAGAAATCGAGGACTCGCTTCGTCATCCTCTAGATATTGATTTGTGAATAAGATTAGAGGGGATGGAAATGACGAAGGTAATCGCTTAGAAGTATATATACATACATGTACTACCTGTACATACATAGATAATGAGCTAGTATCCCGCACCGCTTTTTAGTTTCTCTTCAACTACCTCTTCTCTCATTCATATTTTTTCTCCTCTTCCTATCCCTCCCTTCTTTTTGCCTTCAGCTTAATCACAAACTACTAACCCCTTTAAGCTTTTCCAAATTAGGCATACGGGATTTAGTGGTATTAAAGAAAGGAGATAATAATATTAAGCGAGGCTTTCATTATCAGTCACTGCATCACCACTAAAAACTATTTATCTCACTAGCACTCCAGAGATATTTTTTGACCTGAACTTCTCATCTGGTTTATTATCTAGGTTTAGAATTTACAAACTTAATCTGGAATATTCATCTGCTTTTTCTTTTAGTTTTTCGGATTCCATGTTTTTTCCATCCCGACTTTTCATATGCATGTTTTTTGGTATGTTTAAAAGTGAATAACTAGCTGGTTTCTATATTTAATTTTCAGAGACCGATTAGATTCCACAGCGGACAATAGACTTACTATTGACTTGAATATTAATGCTACCAATCACCGCGATTCACCACCGAGATTCCATCAAGTGTACAGGGGCTGGTGGGCTGTTTTCAACATCCTCGAATTCACCAAGGACTTTCAAACATTCATCAACACAGATCAGAAATTCTGCTGATGAGGAGTCCTACACCCAGTTTTAAAGGTAACACGTACATATACCTGACTATCGAACATTCACAGGTACAAGACAAACGCAAAATCAAAATTAGAAAATGGAAGTAGAAACGGTATCAAGAAACTTTCTTGTGATAGTTGACGCCGTAAACAATGCACTAGTACTTTACATCATTCCACCAGTCTAGATACAAATGCATTGGAATTTGGGCATGCTCGACATTTTCATAGTTAGAGTCTCTGCCCAAAAAGCTTGTAATGCCCCTCCGACAAGCGGCTAAACTGAGGTTAAAGCAGAGACCGCTGGACGAAGATGATAGCAGGGTGGTAGATAGAAGAGTTCGCGTCGATATGATTCTCCTCATGAGTAAAAGGAGTATGTAAATCCATGTAAATCCATGTAAATCCACCAAAACCATCCACTCACAGCTCAAATCAAACCTCACTTATCACATTTTACTACTAACAGAGGAACGCCACCCACACACAGCTTACAAGTCCCGATCGTTTATTTGTAATTCAAGCAATAACACTATCTACCACAAATTAACTATCTATATATGACACAATTCCCATCCC
This sequence comes from Sclerotinia sclerotiorum 1980 UF-70, assembly GCF_000146945.2. Lineage (NCBI taxonomy): Eukaryota > Fungi > Ascomycota > Leotiomycetes > Helotiales > Sclerotiniaceae > Sclerotinia > Sclerotinia sclerotiorum. Next base: position 318,422 of record NW_001820821.1, read on the forward strand.
ATCCCATCCGAATTAATTGATTCTTAATTAGAACTTCAATCATCTAATCCAATAGTCGTTACTCTGTAGTGATACTTAAGCCTTAATCTTAAGCGACCTCTTTCTTTCCGCCTAGTCTAGATCTATAGAGGCAGCAAATAGAAGCCGCCTGGATAAGATAACGATCATAAGCCTCTGAACGCTAGGCAGTATTTCTTCTTATTGATTAAACTGACCTGTTTAGATTTCACAGTTTTGTAAGACTTACTTTCAGGCCGCACGAATAGAAGTAAATCCAATCAGGACAGTCATAACCCTTTTACTAGTAGATACAAAAGTATATCTTTTAAACCCCGAAACTCACCATCATAGCTCTGTATATTCCGTACCGTATAGGTATACATATTTCCTCGGCTTATATATAGAATTTGTGATAGAATTATATATAAGATAAATAACACACAGATCTCAAGCACCAAGCTTTATCAACTAAGTCGTCGGACCACCAACCGGAACCCTCTCCCTATCATCCACACCTAACCACAACAAATCCGGCCGACTATAATGACCACAAAGATCCAAGAAACCCTTACACTTAATGATATCATCCAGATCCAGATCCGCATAGATAAAACCCTCTACCGTTTCCGGCAAATCTTCAGACAATTTCCTCCCATCGGGTCCGAAAATAGCAGATGTACCTCCACCTGGTACATTATGTACCAGACCTTCTCCTGTTTTCATCTTGTCGATACCTTCCTGACTTAAAACTGCGGTAGTATGCAGAACAAATGATTGCGATTCTATAGCATAAGACTGCGAGAGAGCTCGACTCCCTAAGATATTCCGTCAGCACGATTATTACCTCTATTGGGGTATGTGTCAGGTAAGTAAACCTACCATCTCTGAACATAGACCAAAGAACCTGTCCCCCCGTATACTCGGGGATAGGTGGTAATTGCGCCACGTGAATACTTTCATTCTGATTATAAGTATGATATTTAAGTAGAGGTAATGTATGTTCCCAACAAGCCAAAACGCCTACACGGCCCAGACCCGGAAGCTCAACGACGTTCTTTAACGATGAACCGGATGCTTCGCCAAATACGGTTCTTTCCATATGTGTAGGCTTGAGCTTTCGACGCGATATTTGTATAACACCCTCTTGGTCGATGATTGCTTGAGAGATGTAAAGACTGTGGTTGAAGTTCTCGCTAAAGCCTAATACGACTGATATATTGGATTCCTTTGCCGCTGTGCAGATGCGCTTCATTTCGGGTGAATCGACACGCAGTGAATTTTTGATATAGGTAGTGGAGAGATCGAAATCGACGCTTCGAGCCCTTGAGGAGATGATAATCGTTAGCGGAGCTTGGGAATAGAGGATGGATGAAAACCCTACCATATCCATGAAGGATACCCAGGAATCCAACATTCGGGGAATGAGACCAGCTGTGCACCATTGGCAGATGCCTCTTTGATGAGAACGCAAGTTTTGTCAACGGTTTTTTGTAAGTCGAGCCAAACAGGTTCAAACTGTGTCACTGCAACTCGCACGTGTCTTGGAGGTGTTGGTGTTGAGGCCATTTTTGAGAAGAAAAATTCGCTGAATTTGTGTTATTAATCTTTTGAGGATAAAAAACTTCTCTGAAAAAAAAAAGAATAGATCAACAACACTGCATATTTATTCTTTTTGAAAGACTGGTCACAAGGTTAATTGAGTGATTTAGTTGGTTGGTTGTAGATCCGTAAATCCGCTGAAGCTCGGATCGTGTCATGCTATGAAATGAAGCTATCGCAGCGGCATATTCGAGCCGCCGCTTGTTTAATAAGAACAAGACCATGTCGGCGAACCACTTGATAAGATCGGAATAATGCCATATGCTGTATATCAATAATCAAAGCAGACTGAAATAAATGCATAATATAAAGAGCTGCAAATATTTTGTGTTGGAAATTATGTACTCAGCTCTTTTCATTATCTTCATGTCTTCATAGAATTCAAATATCATATTTCCTTTTTCACATTGTGCGCATCTGTTCTCGGAAAGCAAAGTCAAGATGGTCTTCGGCATTCTAGAGCCAGCTTCAAACATGACCCCATCTGGTACCAATCCCCTAGAGAGTTTGGATAATGCATCAAACCCAGAAGGAGCCGAGACACAGTCATCCTCGTTCCCAAGCCATCCGAATCACCATTAGATCCATTGAATTGGCCTCGATACAAGAAAGAACTTCTCTTTGCAGCCATTGTTTTCGGAGCATGTGCGGCCAGCTCACTTGTGCCTGTTCTTGTGCCTGGTTTCACTGCCGTCGCCGTATTACTTGATGTCCAGCTAACGGATATGGCCCTTTTGAACGGGAGCTTGATCATGACTCTTGGGCTGGGCGCATACTTATGTCCCTGCATAGCTGAAGTCTATGGAAAGCGAATGGTGTATCTTGTTACAGCAATTATAATTGTTGCTGGATGTGGTTGGGCTGATGCAGCAAATTCATACCATTCACTATTGGGGGCACGCGCTATTCAAGTTGAATTTGAGGACATGTCCGGGATTGTAAATTGTTTGAGCATTGCTAATCCATCGCAACAGGACTCGGAATGGGTGGTTTTTATGCTATGGCGGGTGCCTCTTAAATTACCGGTATATTCTTCGTGCACGAGCGTAGTAGACGTATTGCACTTTGGAACTTCAATGTCATAATCTCGAACACCCTCACACCGATCGTGAGCGGATATGTAATATCAAGTTTGTACTGGCATTGGAGATTTTGGCTTCTAGCAATCCTTTGGGTTGTGATTCTAGCAGCAACTCTTGCTTGTTTTCCTGAGACAACTTTCAATCGAAACACAGGCCTAGATAACTCCGTTGAAGTTGACATGCTTGAGGAGGAAAACTCAACGCTCCAAAAGAACAAACTTGACGATCAGACTACCAGCTCACAACGTCATAACGTCAAAAGCTTTGAGGTTGAGAAAGACTCTCAAACATGTAGTTGGAAATATCATTTTGGATTCGGTGCTGTAAAGTTCCATAACCAAAGCCACGTCTTCAAGCTTCGTGTGTCAGCGATAGAAGAGGACGCTATTCAAGATTGATCTATATATGGAAATAACCAATTCAGATCGTTTAATTGAAAAGGGTCACCTCTCTCATAGAATCCAAATGTGAAATCAGGTTGCGCAAAATCTTCACCCCCTTCGATTTCTGTTGGACCGAAATTTTCGGCAAAAGAATTATTGGTTAGATCAGCCGGGCAGGACATGAAAAATATGTCATCCTTGTTTTGCATCTGAGAATTAGCCGTGCTTTGGTCATTCTCTGACAGTTCAACATTGCTCTGACTTGGATGCTCTCTTTGAACATCAGCAGAAAGAGGATAGCTCAATCTCATTGGCAATGCGAACACCACGGACCATCTATGGGCAAGTTCTTGAAGTAATGCAATAGCCTTGCGCAGTCTCTTCCAAGCAAACTTCATTTGACCTAATGCTTCTATGCACTCTCGAAATTGATGGACTGATCGCTTACGTAAAGTGCCATTAGAGGAGGTCGCACTAAGCAGATGCATAATGGCTGCGGTAAGGACATGGTGCACTACAGAAAATGGGGCAATCTGGAGGTACCCCGCTTTTCGGTAGTCTCGTAGCAGACTCGTAATAGCAACAGCAGAAGAAGTTGATGATTGAACAGCCACCCGGTAAAGAGCGCTATTGGGGTCTTCGCGCAATAGAGGCCGCTGCACCAGTATGATGCATGTGTGATACGTCATCCGGAAAGTGAGGATGCCGCTAGACTGTGCACTCCGGTGAGTTGGTAAATGACTGTTTGTTTCATTATAGAAAGTAGATAGCTTTTCGCGAGCATCGAAAAAAAGTTTGTTGCGACTCTGGCTATCCAAATCGTGAAACTGAAAGGAATAACTAAATTCGTCAGTTCAATACCAGATATTCTAATTGGTTGACATACATTTGATCCATGTACCTATCAAATATGAAAAGGAGCTGACACTCATAATTAAACACGAGTTCTGTGAGTGACACTGGTGATGTTAGAATACTCTCTAACCACGGAGTCCTGACACGAGTCCATGGAATGGCACATTGTCGTCCTAGACTTAGTGTGGCAATGCTTAGAAATATCAGTCAAGGTTCCTAGCTGCATCGAAAAAAACTTACCGGTCAATACGAAACCAAAGCCAAAACGTTCGGATGCGTGAGTCTTTATCCTCGGGCGAAATGCCTGCGATTTTTTGATACTCCACTACATGTAAACCAAGGTGTGTTGTTAAAGCCGCACCCATACCTAGGCACAGCAATTAATCAATCTGCTGTTTTAAAATTATCGATAGAACTAACAGTTATACATCCATGCCATGTTTTCGTTGTCCAGAGTGAGATCTCGCCAGCACAACATTGCTAATGCCCGAATCACAAGGAGCGACGGACAGCTTTGGCAACATTGCTGTACAAGACCTCCAGCGTGCAAATAAAACATATTGCTAATATGAGCAGCATTATTCCTCTTAGAATAACATGCTGCAAGAGCAAACATTGCAGTTCGTAGCAATATCTCATCTAATTTAGCTTCGTTATTGTGAAAAACATATTTATCGAGAAAGGATGACTCGAGAAACTGATTATCCGGGTTTAAAACAGAGGTAAAGACATCTAAAAGCTCCTGCTGTAACACATAGTCTACAAGACACTCGTCTAAGGAAGGCATCTTAGATGTCATGGCAATTTGGCCATTGTGAAGCTGGGTGTCACTTCTAGGTTCTTGCGGGGTAGAAATGAACTGGAGGTTGGATGACGGGCCAATAAATGAGGTGCCTCCGTTGCTGTCTATTTTCAGCTTCCACATCATATCCCCTACCTCGTCGATTGCAGAAGCTAGTCGTGTTTCACGATCGGAAGCAACGCCAGAAGATTCACCACCGGCCAAGTTTGTGGGTGTGATGTGAATTGACTCGAAAGTCGCATCACGCGTGGAAATTTTAGAGGAAGCGCCATTCTCTAGCTCTCTTACTCTTTGACGAAGTATGTCAATTTGTTCTTCAAGATGCGCAATCTCTTCCGGATCTCTTCTGCGTCTGAGCGAATATGGATTAGATATGAGTAGAAGTAGAGGCCAGAGATCATTCTCACTTCCGGTTGTTTCGCTCATAATCATAAATACAGTCTCTTTCATGCGTCCGGCATGAAGAACATTGCGGCTTTCCTCCGTCACATTTGCGCTTCCTTCGGCGGCATTCAGCACACGCAAGCTCTATTCTTTTAGTGGCGTCCATGCAAGTATTTCAAGCGTTCAACCTGGAACTAGCATATGAAACAGGTCATTTATTCCATTAACGCAGGATTCGAAGCTGTTGGGTCAAGTGCTGCGGACATTTGATGGGAGTATGATTATAGGTGATTGAGGTTGCACGTCTGCCGCGTGAAGATATTACATAACAAATGGCACGTGATGCTTCCAGAGTTAATCTAGACCTGTGGACGTAAATATAAAGTGGATAATTCTAATAAAAGCAAGGAATTATGAATGTTACATTATATCTTTATTTCCCTTCCATATCAAAGAAAATAAATAAGAGAAAAGCTAATATGGAAAAAAATATCCAACTCACTTATAAATTTCAAATCTAGATTCATTTCATTCACTTTAACTTAATTGCAACTGGAAGTAATTATATTTACCAACTTGAGTTCTATACCAGAGATTTGAGATGTTTAAATTACTATAGATTTTGATTATGGTATCTGCTAAGATTTTGTTTTGATATATGTACTTTAATATATTACTTCAATCTACCTCAATTTACCCATGAATGAAGCTAGCCAATCAAGGTAAACAGGTGAGAATGCTCGAGAGTTTCTCCAAAACAATCGCTTGGTTGGCAGCACTAGCATCCCTCTTGTTGGTTCCACCAAGACTGATACTGGCATAGCATCCAGACGTTCCAACAACAGTAGTCTCGGTAGGAAGTCTACCTCCATTGTTGCAAGTAACGACATCGGTACCACTGACTCCAGCAACGGCACTGTAGATTCTGGACAGGACGAAGCTGTAATCAGAAACCGAGGTGCAACCGGCAGTTTTAGGGAAATTGACGTTCAAGAAAGTCTTGTCTGGGAGGTATGGAGTGTTAGAAGCGGTGAGGGCGTCAACTACGATCGCGGATAATTCGCCGTAGATGGTAGAATATGCAGGTACAGCAACGTCCCAACCTATTGCGGATCCTTCGGCTCCACTGAAAGCAATCGCCGGTATGCCCAGACCAACTGCCTCAACGGCCGCTCCAACTGTACCAGAGATGAACGATATAACACCGGTGTTTACTATTCATCGTTAGTTTAAAGTCTATGCAGGGAACATTCCAAAAAGACTATACATACCGCCAACGTTTGGACCAGTAACAGCAAGGTCAGGCGCGCCTCCGAAATACCCGGGAGATAAGGTTGTAATTCCATAATTCATTGCCTCCGCAGGGTAAGAGTTGACGTAGTTGAATTGAGGTGCTGAGGCATTGTATCCCACCGCTGGACTACCACTCGGGCAAGAATTGAATTCGCATGCCTCGGTAAGTTTGGTAGGTGTACCAGTTAGAGAACCTTTTCATGAGAAGTCAGATTTGTTCACCAAGAAGCAAAAGAGAAGGATTCTCATACCAGAACCACTCTTGTTTTCTGCAGGAGCAGAAACGAGAACATCATGCCCCGCGTTAGTCAGAGCAGTGTATAAAGTTCGAATGTTCATTTCAGCCCATCCATCATCATTAGCGGAAACGATATTCAATGCTTGGGCCACGGCCGGAAGCAAGGCCAAAGATGCAGTTGCAAGACGCATGATTGATGGCTCGGTGCAGGACTGACGAATTTACAGCTTGAAATAATTGACTTGGAGACCGAGGGGTTGACAGTGTGGGGAGCTCTGAAGACTCCATACTGGGTGAATTACACCTTTATATACTTTAAATTCTTAGGATCGATCGAAACATTATTCCCATTCACCGTTCAAATGCAAGCGAAGTCGACTTCAAAGTTCATAGAGTGGAATTGCGGAGATTGCCAATAACGCGATCCATGCTCCTGCCATCGTTCGCCCCCTGCACCACTAAGGAATGGTCTCTTCATCGGCACGTGTAAGAATAAAAGGATTTTGCGATTCAAATGGGAATAGTTCAACCGGAATAACGAGGAATAAAAGCTTGTCTTGTATAGAGTAGAGTAACGCAATCTCAATTTAAATTAATGCTGCGCATAGTAAGTGCGGTCTGATTCTTTGGGACTCTGGGAGTAGAAATGGCCTTCCATATCTAGACGTCGGCACCGAGTGTGGGGTCATGTTCCTGCCACCATCCCCACAGATCACGGCACTCGAGGCCAAAACTTATGATTTTGTTGTTAGAGTTCAATTGTTGAAAAACTTTGATTGATTCTCGGAATGAGTTTGTTTGTGTTTGTGTTCTTCTTGGTAATAAGGAAACTATAGTTTTGTTAACGTTACTGAAATTCGCCGTTCAACACCTGCACAGAGGAAAGGATTTGTTTTCTTCTTTGTTAGCACGATATCTTACATGATGCTGTGATTGAAAGTAGAGAACCCGGAATGGAGGGATATTCGCTTCAGTGCTTTACAATATCAGATTGTTGAACTACCGTGTATAATCCCGAAATCGCGGTCTTGGAATCATTCTCATGATGAACATCAGGACGCCTAATGTGTAATGTGTAATCTCAATGATTGGCAAGGTTGTCGTGGCAGATTTTTGCTTGTTCATCACGTTTAAACTTCAATCATCACCCAGACCAGAATGCCAGGCAGACTCGGTATGATATTTCTCCGACCGGAGTTAAACCGAAGGCGAGTCTTTCGAGTACGGTACTCAGTATAGCTAAACTATTTTGGTACCCACCTGACTAAGCTTCAATTCAGTCAAGGACGTTGAGTTCAAAATCAAAATCCAAAAAAAAGAGAGGTTTGGAAAACCATGACCGGAAGATTCTATGTATTGTACTTATGAACAAAAAAGTCAAAAAAATCTGAATTCTTCGCAGTGAAGCAATTGAAGCTCCCTAACCGGTTCGAACGATTGACCTGAAGATATTTGTGCGAAACTGCAATCTTCCGCTCTACCACTGAGCTAAAGGAGCGAAGAGGATTCAGAATGAATTCCAAAGGGATTCCGAATTGATTGCGAAACATGTCATTGTTTATCAATATATACTAGATTTCATGCATACTAACATTACAGCACCACGTCCTAGAACAACAATGGAACTCGATTGTAACATTTTAATCATGCAGGTACTCGACAGCCACTTATTTGTATACAAAGGGAACAAAGTCAGCTAGGAACAAAGAACAAAGAGCCTTGACATCGATTCTCAAATACATTTCATACTGAATTGAAGTACACCCATCAAAAGCCTCGGTCATCGATTTTAGTGTTCTCCGATGTCAAGGATTTTGGTAGCTACTCTATCTGAATATGGAAATGGCACGTTAGCACCCTTAAGAAATGTTGGCGGCTCAAATACATGATGTCAATTCAATCAACGAGTCCTCTCATATTCTCGAATCTTTTTTCCCTGTCTCTCAGGGTTAAGGGAGGATTGTTTGGGGGAAATCTAAACTTTACATTAGCTCTACTCCAGTAATGTTTTTCTTATATCCACGATCCGATACCCCACGCTCCATTCCAATTTACTGTCCAAACATCACGATAGGTAGTTCCTGAAAGCAAGAACAGCTATACTGAAGCATACACTTGTGCAAAGGCACCTATGAAAATCATCTATCTTCTGTATAACTGTCAACAGATTTCCATCCGTAGTCCGGAAGGCTATTGACAAACGGCACGGCGTCTCAAGTTCCCATCAGCGGGGCTTGTACAGAGTAGATGATATCTTGTCTAGTTGGATAACAACATCAAAGAATATCAAACTGGCAATTGAGTAATGTATCTTCTTTCATAATCTTTTTGATGGTGGAACATTTGTACAACTACAGATAGAGCACTATTGTGCTGAATGATTTACAAAAATGACCATTTCATAGCTTCTCATTTAAGAGCTGATAATATGGACTATGGACTTCTACCTAGCGCCATGATTGTTCATTCTATCAGAGACTTTAAAGGCTTTAGATGATTCAAATTGATCGATTTTATATCCTCCTTGGGGATCTGAGCATATTCAGTCCACACTATTTTATACACTCGCACCAATGCTCTAAAAAAGTCTTCTGGGCATGACCAACAGGTAAGTTGGCATCCACAAATATAAGCAACAGTGGTGACATATTAATACAATTAAGTTTTGAATTCTCTACAGTATTCCATTTCATCTCCATTTTATTACATTTACTCTGTATTTGTCAATTTCCCCCTCGCTGGCTTCAAACTAAACCGCACTCGATTTAACTTCGGCATCCTGTCAAGCACCACAGTTTCCATTTGCATAACCGCCTCTTTACATAATTTCGCCGCGGTGGCATCATACGAGCATAAAAGCATCCGTACTAGTCCACGAGTCCGCGCGCCTGCCAAGACTACCGAAGGAGGAAGCTCAGCTTCGAATGGAATCGCTGTCAATGTACATGTGTCGATGAGCGTGAACGATCTAAGTCCATTCTTGTCACCATGCTCTTCTCCAACAAGAGGATCCGCCGCACTATTTGCTCGTTCCATCCACTGCAAGCGTCCCTGATCGGACCCAAACATCAACTCTTCCACTCTGCTTAATTCAGGACGCCCAGAAATTCCATATAATCTAGCCTGCGTCTGATGAATTTCAGAACCATACAAATGGCGCAGCACCCATGGCACCGCAATTACATGCCCTACAAACACGCCCAAAAATGTTTGCCACAAGATCGAAAACGGAAACGCCGTTATCCTCTTATGTCTCTCAGTTTCACGACTCAGAAACACCGTCATCATCGCTACAAAAAGCACAAATATCATACTAAAATACGCACCCAATCTCAGTAGCGTCCAATTAGCTATCTGTGGTCGTATAGGCTCATAATCAATTGCTTCAAGAAACGCCCAGTTAATCATCGCGCCCTTGGCATCTCCCAATATCACAGTGTCATTCTCCACCACCTCGGAAATCTGACAAATTGGCGTAATATCCCACAATTTCGCCCCCCAAACATCCTGCATCTCATGCCATGGCGCCCGATGATCTTTCAATTTGAGACAGAGTAATCGCTCAAGAAGCATATCACTATCATTTGCGAGGGAAAGTCTGGCAAAAGCTTGGAAATCGCTATCAGAATGGAGGACACGGGGACGTTGTCGGAGAAGCCCTTGTAGAGCA